>NC_081194.1:5383794-5683794 GCF_902713425.1 Acipenser ruthenus
TTAAAAACACGACCCAGAACACTGAAATGGAGTTTCTAAGCACGGTTGCGCTATACTTTAATGAACACAAAAATAAACACCTAGCTCCTCTTTGGAGCGCTTACTACACAAGTTTTTCCCTCACTAACTTGCAGGACGGCTAAGCCGTTTACCTGTCACACACAAAAACAAACTACTCAAATCTCCAGCACTTACTTTTAGGACTGCTCGGAAGCAGAGCACCTCTCTTCTGCTTCCTTCTACTCAGCAGCCCTGAGCAGACTGACTGCTCCTCTTAAATACCCTGCACCTGGTCCCAATTCTCAATTACTGCCCAGGTGCAGGGGATAATTAAATAATAAAACAGTT
Organism: Acipenser ruthenus; assembly: GCF_902713425.1. NCBI lineage: Eukaryota > Metazoa > Chordata > Actinopteri > Acipenseriformes > Acipenseridae > Acipenser > Acipenser ruthenus. The sequence goes on from NC_081194.1 coordinate 5,384,143, forward strand.
AACAAAACAATTAAATGATACAAAACGTGCACTTCTTTCTTTTTTTCCTCTCCCTGTTGTTTCACATTCCCGCTGCTGTTACAAATATATATATATATATATATATATATATATATTGTAACAGCAGCGGGAATGTGAGACAGTAGGGAGGGGGTTAAAGCCTCCCTGAAGAAGAAAAAAAATGCACCTTTTGTATTGTTTGATTGTTTTATTGTTTAGTTTAACTGTTTTATTGTTTAATTATCCCCTGCACCTGGGTGGTAATTGGGAAGTGGGACCAGGGGCAGGGTATTTAAGACGTGCAGCCAGTCTGCACGGGACGGCTGCTGAGTAGAAAGAGGCAGATGAGGTGGTCTGCTTCCGAGCAGTCGTGGGAGTAAGTACTGTGTTAAGCCAGCGTGGTTTTTGTGTGTGGGGCAGGTAAACGGCTTAGCCGTCCTGTGTATTAGTAAGGGAAAAATCCTGTTTAGTTAGCGCTCCAAGAGGAGTTAGGCATTTATTTTGTTGCTGTTTGTTTTTGTGTTTATTAAAATTTAGCGCAACTGCGCTTAAAAAAACTCCACTTCTGTGTATTGGGTCGTAATTTTAAAGGGGCACGAACCTGTGTGTGGCGCAATCGTTTACAATATATATATATATATATATATTAATGGCTTTTTGGAGCAAATTGCTGAAACATTTTCATATTCATTTAAATCCTAAATCCATGCCATTAATTGCCTTGCCTTTAATTAAGGTTTACTTGGGGGGGGGGGGGGGGAAAAAAAAAAAAAAAAAAAAGACGCATGCACACACATACAGTAGGACACTATTTTGAAGCAATAAGCAAATACAAAAAGTTCAAGGCAAAGGAGAATGTTCTGTGAGAAATACAACAATTGTAACAGTCTAAAACTAGCAATAAACAAGCTGATGAATTGCTTTTGCCTTCACCTTTGCTGCAAAACAGGACCCAATAGAACGGTTGAAAAATATATATAAAAAGTATCAAATTGTAAAAAATTAAAGAATGGATGTTTCCCTCAGAGAAACACTGCTCTCATTGATCGACTGTCTACAAATCTGTCAACCAGAAACCGCGTACCTTGGATCACCACCTTTTAAAACAACACAAAATGTCACTGATTTACAGTGGTACAGTACCTCTCACTGAATACAGAATCCTGTCAGCAAACCACTGCATACAGTTCTATTCACATAACGGGGCCAATTTGTTTGTATTTGGTTTACTGTATGCTTTAATTTCTGTCAGCGTGCCAAGAAAGCACAACAGTTCCGTTTTAATAGTTTAGAGTGTTAACCTTGCAGCCCTTCCTGTCAATTAAAGACGTGGGGCTGCCCTTTCAATTTAGTGTTTCTGAATCTCAGCTGTACAGGCCAGGTGGGTCAATCTCAGTAGTAGTGTGTTGAGAAGATTTTCCTTAGAGAAGAAAAAAACTAAATGACTGCCAATCCTTTTCTCCTTGTTGTACGGTAGTACCCTGCATCTCAGACAGAACACTGGCTACTGAGGAGCTCAGAGAAACAAAACAGCTCTGAACAGTTCTGTTCTACAGTATTAATGTGCAGGAATAATCGTGATAGGCTTTAAAAGCAGTCAGAGCCTCTGTCTAATAGGACACACGTTGATGGTCTTGTCCAATAGGAGACACACCCTTGTCGCAATTGCACAATGGTATGATCCTAAGGCTATAACAATGTATAAAACTCTCTGCTCGTTGCATTATTTATATATATATATATATATATATATATATATATATATATATATATATATATATATCAATTATAGATAGTCATAGCACATTAATTGACATCAATTATGCTTTTGCTCATTGATGGACAACACAATAACCAGTCAGAAGCCTAACTTTCGATTTATCACACATCTCAACTCAGGCTTGCATAGTTCAATGCATCTCAAGTGTAGACTTTTTTATTTTTTATTATTGTCTCTGAGGATGATTTATTGTCTGCAGCGGGGGTATTCAAGCAAAAATAGCTGATAGCACAAAACGTGTCGGTCATTCTCATGAATGTATTACTTTAAAAGCTCCTGTTATTTTTTTTTTTGTCTGTGGGGACTCTGAAGTTTAATTTGCACCTTTTGAATTCATGTTGCCATTTGGGTCATAAAACCAGAACATTTTGTCACTCATCTACTTGTTCGGTTGTTATGAACCAATCTAACAACTACAAATGTAAGATGTGGAAAATTACTCTGACAACAAACACCATTCATCAACTGCACTTACGTTTCTCATAGAGGAAGATAACAGATATTTACAAGATGAATTCAAACGAATGGCTCATCCACATCTAGAATCAATCCTGAGATAATACCGTTGTTGCTACCTCAGATGTACTTTAACAAAAATTGCTTAGCAGCCCTTCTGGTCCGTTTGCTGGTATTTACAGCAGCCACTGGTTTAGCTTTTTAGTATATCTAGGCTGTCACAGGTTTGCAATGGCAACGTTATATTTTTCAAGCATTTTCAGTTGCTTCCAAAGAGCATGGCACTGCTATGGGGCGCTGGAACCGAACCTGGTTCTCATCCAACCTCCACACTTGAGCGCATGGTTCTGCTTGAATGCTAAAACGAAACATTACTACAGCACGTATCTGCTTTGAAAGTGGTTTGAAAGTTTGCTTTTATAGCACGCATGTTTTTACTTACCGCCAAATTCCTGTCACAGTCCCGAGTCTGGCAAACACCAGCTATCTTGTTTGGAATAAGCACATCCTCCCAACACGAAGGGCCCTATTAAAAAAAACAGAGGTCTTAAAATTGAAACAAATTTAAAATCAACGCCCCCTACTGGTAAGATGGAAGAATACAGTGTTGTTTTCCGTGGACGGCATGGCACGGCATGACATACGCGCATTATGGAAAATACAATGCAAATTAGCAGCTAGCCGATTTCATATTTTTAACAATAACTGTATGCTTCTCAACAGGGATACATGTACCCAGCATCAGGGATAAAGTGAAAACACTTGCAGGTACAGTCATACACACCTACGCCATTCAATTGTAATAAAACATGGGCATTACCAATAGTAACCTACTTGTTATTTATTTCTGACCTTTAATTGGGTTGTAGGAACCAGTCATCTACATTTTACTATGATATATGTTCATCCTTCATACGTAAGTATATAAAACCTTTTTTTTTTTACTTTATAACATAAAACCACTCATTGAACCCTGGATAATTTTGTTAAATGTATTTTCACAAAGAAAAATGACCAGGTGGTTCAAGGACATCCAGCATCTAAAATCTCCCCCCTCCATTAATTCAGCTTAGAAATTACTCTTGAAGAGCGCAGTTTAAGATAATAGCTACTTTAATTTTACTTAACAAGCATTAACACATGAAGACATTTACTTTAATAGTCATTACGTCCATAGCAATTAACAGTTGTAATAGCTTCAACCCTGCATTACTACATAAAATCAGTGTTTCACAGAAATTGCTATGCTATAGATCTACCGGAATAAACCGGAAATGCGGAACACTAATTGTATTTAAGTGATGTTCAGATGTGGATCAATAAATATTTATTTCATTTCAGAAAAAAAGGGGGAAAAATGCCAAATGCTCAGTTATAGGAAGAGGAGAGAAAATGGTGAGACAATGCTCAGAGCACTTTTGTGTTGTAACCTCAGAGCTACTCTTCTGTCAACCCAGGGCAGGTGAATGTACAAACAGGAATGTCACCAAAAACAAGCATCTGATGGGGCCTGAGCCCTCCGTTTAACAGCCAATGACCCCTATAATGCTTCTGTCAATAGCAGCTGTATTATGTTACTTTAAATGCCTCAGGGAGCTAAGTCCTAATGGTTTGGCAGTATGTGCTTCACAATTCCATTACCTGGGACCAAAATAAGAGCTCACACCCCATCCAAGTTCACTCTTGCACTCTTGTCTGGGCCTAGTTTGAAAAACAAATCTAGAACCAAATCAAGTCACAGATTTATTTTTTATTTTTTATGTTTGCTGCTTCTTTATCATTTTGTAATATAACCACAATATATATAAAAGAAAAAAGAACAAAACTTGACCTTTTTGACAGCAATAATACTGCTGGAACTGTATATCATGCAGTCCAGCTGCATTATTTCAGTTTCTTTGTTACATTCTAGTTCCTTAGGGCTAATATTGTAACCCCCCCCCCCCCCATGGATTTGCAGTGAAGATTGTCTGATGGTTAATGTCAGCATGTTAGCATGTGCAGTATATTAAGCTTTTTAAATGTTCCAACTGAAAAATATTTTCAAATTGACATGGAATTTTCTCCATAAAAGACAGGTTACTGCTTTTAAATTACTGTATGCTATGAAAAATATTTTTCTGTTCTTATACAGTGCTCCATTATTTAGATAACCATATGAATAATGTATTCTGTATGACAAAAATGAATCTGTGTATAAAAACAAAACAAACAACTAATTGATATGCTTGTTTTTGCACAGGTCATAGTGAAAATATCATAGAAACTTTGTTTTATTGTTTTAAGGTGTAACCTTTCCTCTGTTTTTACTTCTTTTTTTCAGTACCTCTGTTCATGTGTAACTGATTTTAAAAGCAGCCATTCCCCTCCTCTGTTGTTTTTGATCATGTGCTGTTAGCATGAAGATCCCAGGGAATACACATTCCCGTGCTCTGGTGCTCTGCTCTGCTCTTTTGCATCTTCGCTGCCCCAGCTTGAATATGCTCCAGGCCCCCAACCAGGCTGTTGCATCAGCACAGGCCCCAGCGGACAGCCACGCTCTGCCCCCAAGCTCATGTGTCAGACTTTCCTTGAAAGAGGACATTGATTGAACGAGCAGGGAGAACAAACTACCAGCTCTACATGTCAAGGGCTGTCCCTCTAAGTCCCAGCTGAGACGTCTTGGCAGACTAATGTGGGTCTGCTATCGGCTTCAACGTTCTGTAACCTGTGCACACTTACTGTGCAGCAGTAATCTATATAAAATCCAACAGTATCAGATTGTGGGCCTCATTTACGAAAGGGCACTAAATGTAGCTGCACATTGAGTGGTGAGTCTAACGTGCACCATAAATCTAAATTTACTGTTCCATTTACTAACAGAGAACGCATTAATTTACATGTACACTAGTTGGCTCATTTGCATACCACAGTGTGCACACTACATGTATTGTCAGTGATAATTTAATGTGCATGATAATGTCAGAGACTTACCTGTGACCACCGTGATATCAAAAGCCTCAGCAGTCCAGGCGTATCTTTTGGTCAGTAGCTTATTGTGAAAGGTGGAGGTGGCTTACATTGACTGAAAATGAGCGATCAACAGATGCAGCCCTCCGCAGGGGACAGGCAGAGGCAACACAAACTAAAACTGCACACAGAGGAGTTAGAAACTCTAGAGGTTGTTTTAAACTATAACACCTTGTTTGATCCAGTGTTTTATTTAACTGCTCTATTATTTGTACCAGAACTATAACTATAACTATGGATTTTTTTTTGATATCGTAATATTTTCTGAGAGCCCTCAATTTTCATTAAAAATAATAATAATAATAATAATAATAATAATAATAATAATAATAATAATAAACCTTTTTATATTTAAGGCATGAGAACCGCTTTGGACTGAGTGATACAGTATTGTTTTGTATATTCACAATAACTTAATTAGGCTACAGAATGCATCAGCTGTCTGGGGAGATTTTTTTATACAAACCAGGGAGACTGTTACATCCCTTGTTTGTATAGCTATTGCTATTATATGACCAGCAATTTGGTCTTTCTATTTTAAGACCATGGATTTTATTACAGTTATTGTTATATGCGGTTTCCACTCTATGCTTCTGTCGTTATGCTGTCAGTGGACTTATCTAAACTGTAATTTGTTGTGGAATCCAATGAAAGTGGACGGCAGATATTCCACAATAAGTAAAAGTGAGAGAAAAAAATTGTGACGTGTAGCTGTAACTGTTTGTAGCAAGTTTACTGTAACAATAACATGCTTAAAGGTCTCATCAACAATTTTCTTCGGGCTGCTAACCTTCCGAGCATTAAAGAAATGCATTGGGCTTTGCAAATTCACAAAGCAATTAGTGGTCTGACATCTCTTTCATTGCCTTAGTATTGAGAATAAGCCAACAAGGGGCATTTTTTACTAAGATGCTCAAAAGACTTAAAGATGATCTTAAACAATTTAAACAAACTTTAGACATGTCTACTACTGTAATATAATGTGGACACATCTGGACAAAGCATTATGTTCACAAGAAACACAAATGCAAAAAAAAAAGACTTAACAGTATGAAAAAAATAAATGATGCAGCAAGTCAGCTATCAATTAGAAATATAAGACTATACATGTAGTTGTTTTGTGTAATGTAAAAATTCTAAGAAAAATGTCATGTCATCTCTTCTAGTACAGGTATATTAAATCTAGCTGAGAACAAATTGTTCAGACATTGCTGTCTGCTGTATTATCTTTTTTCATAATAGCAGTCCAGTTTTCATGTTAGATTTTAAAATGTCACATTTTTGACAGTTTTTGTTAAGTATATGGAAAACTGCAACGCGGTATGTAATTCAGTATGTCAACGTAACAGCAGGTTTCATTCAACTTTATGAAGCAAAATTACTTCATTCTGTAGGGTGATGCACAACTTTTGGTCATGGCTGTCTGTAATATTATACATAGTCATATAACATAAGCATTCCAAAAAAGTTATTTAAAGGCAAGAAGCAACAGAATGTATAATATATAGGAGAGGCTTAAAATAGAACACAACTGCGATGAACTGATCAATGACTGTTTAATTTGCAACAATCATTAATCAGCAATTGTTGTTCATTCTTGCCTCTTCAATGTGGCTGTAGGCGATGGTTCCTAAACTATATCGAGCATGTCCACCAAACAACATTCCTGAGTAATTAAAAAATACAAAATTGTGACATGTCAACATTTTTATTGCAATCATGATATTGCATTAGCTGTAATTGGCAAGTGCTAATTTCTTCTTCCACAGTTTGCATTTCTTCAGTGCCTAATTAGCATACGCATTAAACATTTTGACAGGCACGTTAATAAGCTTCCCGAAAGGTTAAAGAAAAAATCCTTCCTTTACCACATGTAGTGAAAGACTTCTGATATAAATTAATTTGGTAAGCTTGTATCCTACTCACAGCAACAGTGCATGGAGATTAAATCCAGTACCAGCACTTAAAGGTCACCCAGACTCACTGCATTCTGTTCAACACAATCCACCTCACTGAATGTAAATCAACAGTTTGATCTTCAAGAATTTAATTACATTATTGTTAAAAAAAAAAAAAGAACAGACGCTATCAAATCAGATCTCAAACTAATTGTGTTTTCTTCATACCTGCTGACATTTTCTATGTATTAAATTATTTCGGAAGGGGGGGGGGGGGGCAGGCTTTTTCGTTCTTTCAGATTTGAATGCAAAAGACTGCAAAATACTATGGGTCAAATATTCAAAAAGAGTTTTGATGTTTATAAGAGGAGTTGATTTTTGCGAAAATTTAAATTGGAGTTGCATTAGAAAAAAATCCTATTTGTTATAAATGTCCAAGTATACATGTAAGAAAGTATTTCTTCTTCACATCACAACGTTGGGGAAGAGGTAGATATTGAGCAACTATGCAGGCTCATGTTATTTTCTTAAGCTCTGCCTGCTACAAAAGGTGACCTTTTAAGACTTAAATATGGAAGATGGCATTCTGCAGCATTCTATTGGACTTAAACCCTCGATTCAAATGACAATAGTTTACAATCGAGGCTGCGGGGGAAAAGAATGAGAAACCGATAAGAAATACCTTTTCCACGCATTGCCCTTTTAAAGTGAATGGTAATCAGTCCAGGTTAGCACTGTCATTTAATCCAGGGCTTTGGGGTGTATCAACCAACTGGTATGTAAAATCAGCTAACCCTGAACAGAATATATTGTTAATCAAAATAACAGGGTAAATAGCACTGATTTACTTTCCTGGCCTTGACACTGGCCTCAACCTAAAACGTTCCCTGCCTCAGCCCAGCTTGCTTTTAGGTCCCAGGCCATGAATCCAACATTGATCTACACTTCTACACTTTGTATAGGATAATTACAATATCTCACAGCATATACAGCAAAGAAACACAAAACAACAAATATATCTGCCCTATTAATCCACCCAAGACAGCAGAGACCGAATGCAAAATAATGTCTTCAGGGCTGAGTTCACCTGTGGAGACGGTCAGGAAAACACAGTCAGGAGAACACAGTTAATCTGGCTGGAGTACATTAGCATCAAAGGCCACAGGCCTGGGGCTGCAGCTGCCCTCTCTCTCCCAGTAAGGGGTCACTGAACAGCAGAACAAAGATATTCTAGCAGGAATCAGGGATTGCTATTCTATGAATGAAAGTAAAAATGAGTAAGGACTTTTGAGTCCTGCAATCCAGATCTCAGGAGACAATTATCTGTGAACCGATGGGTAGCAACTCAGGTACTACCCTTGAATGCTACCAACCAAGATTCATCCCTAGAGCAGCAGGGATATTTTAAACGCCATGTACGCCCACAATTACAGATGATCCCTCCATTGGAACCATACTACCGATTTAAATATCTTACCCTGCTCTGGGGTAGATGTACTAAAGTGTTGTGGCTGTTGCAAACCAGTTGCCAACGAGTAGGAAGTCTTATGGGGAAATGTACTAAACAAGCTCAATGCTATTAGCGACTTTTTAGGGAATGCTTTGCAGCAGCAGTTTTTTCTTTGTGGTTCAGCCTTAGATGAATATATAATTATAGGCGTTCCTGCATAAATTTGCAAAAAATGGGGTGGAGATAGTGCAAATGAGGGTTCTCAAGTATTATCATGAGAAGTACTAAAGCGACACTTACAACTGCATCAATTTGTTAAGAACTTTTGAAAGTACATTTTAAACAGTCGCAATTAAAGGCAGTATAAAAAACACTATCCCCTAATCATGGCCGCTGTGATTGCAGCAAGAAAGAGACCTTGTCTTCAGCAAGAAGGAGTGATTTGTAAGATGAGAAGAGAAAGGGTATTTCGTACCCACATTACCCTCTTCGATTCAAATGATGACCAAATTAAGCACAGTTTCAGCCTCGGCAGCCACATAATTCTTGAGATGCTGTCTGATTTAAAAGATGACCTGGAGATGACCCAAGCCATGCCTATCCCTGCAGTGGTCATTTTAGGGGACTATGGAAGCTGTTGCTGGCATTTCCCAGTCCGCTTTGTGCTCAATGCATTTTTTTAAAATTTTATTTTAGTCGTTGCCAATTATTTTTATTATTTTCTCTCAATTTAGAATGGCCAATTATTTTTTAGGCTCAGCTCACCGCTACCACCCCTGCGCTGACTCGGGAGGGCATTGACGAACACACACTATCCTCCGAAGCGTGTGTCGTCAGCCGACTGCTTTTTTTCACACTGCGGACTCACCATGCAGCCACCCAAGAGATACAGCGTCGGAGGACAACGCAGCTCTCGGGCAGTTTACAGGCAAACCCGCAGGCGCCTGGCCAGACTACAGGGGTCGCTGGTGTGCGTTGAGCTGAGGACGCTCTGGCCGACCTAGCCCTCCCTCCCCCCGGGCGGCGCTCGGCCAATTGTGCGCCGCCCCCTGGGAGCTCCCGTCCACGGTCGGCTGTGGAATAGCCTGAACTCTAATTCGCGACGTCCAGACTATACAGAACATCCTGCACTCCACGTGGAGCGCCTTTGCTGGATGCGCCACTCGGGACCACCCCCCCTTCTCAATGCATTTTTGAGGCGAACACCCAAATACCTATTTTTCCCTAAAAGCAGGGTGTACTTACAAGCCTTGGAAACAAATTTCTATGACATTTCTGGTTTCCCCAACATGTTGGGAGAAATAGATTGCACACATATGCTGCTACCCCCCCCCAGCTCATTCTGAGCATCTGTACAGGAATAGGAAACACACCTATTCTAGACTTTTTTATTCACAGTTACCAACCACAAATGTAGTAGCCAAGTATCCTGGGTCAGTTCATGACTATTTCATTTTTAAGAACAGCCACATTTATAACAAACTGATGGAAAAGGAAAATGGAGATGGCTGGCTGTTAGGTAAGCATAACTGCTTTAAAGAGTAAAATAATGTGTTTGTGATGGTGACTAAAATATCTATTTTTAAAACAAGACAAAACATATTTTTCTACACTGGCATTTCAGCATTATTATGTAATTATGTAGTTGCTTTGCTTTAAATTGTACAATGCCTTGAGCTTATGTATTTGTGTGTGTTACTGTGTTGCATAAAAGGTGCTATAAAAAAGTTGATTATGAATAATATTGATTACTATTACATTTATTTGTTTTAAGGAGACAGTGGCTACCCTTTAAAGGTGTGGATACTGATGCCTGTACTAAATCTAACCTCACCCACGGAGGAGCGCACCTTTGGGGTGCTTCAAAGCAGATTTTGCTGCCTGGACCGCAGTGGAGGAGGGCTCTAGTACAGGTCCAACAGCATGCAGTATAACTGTGGTGTGCTGTATACTCCATAATATAGCCATACGTGGGGGAATGCCTGTGGACATCAAAGAGGGGACTGAAGTGAAGCCATCTGTCTGCCACACCCAACAGAGGACCCCTATGAGACGTGCTACGTAATAAACATCACTGTTTATTAAAATAAATGATCATATCACGTGAGCATCTCTGCCTCCCTTCTCTGCCTCCCTTCTCTATAGGTGTCATCTGTTGGCACCCTCTGTTACAACAAACCACAACTCAACTCCCACTGTTTATTTGAAAAAAATGTTGCACAACACTGAGCTAAGATAACACAACAAATATTCAAATTAGTATATTGCGTCTCTCTTCGTTAACATATTAACTCTTAGTACATACGACAAAATGTATACTTTAATTGTCGCAGCGGTATGTTTGTGCTGCGACTGGCCCATCTTAGTACATCTACCCCTCGGTGTCAGCCTCCCTTGTTTGCACCTCTTGCACCGTACCCTCAGTTTTATAGGTCGCACCGCTTTGCAAACAGTCTTACAGAATACATAAAAGCTGCTGTGGTGTCTTGAATCTGTTTAAACAAACAAAAAAGAGACAGAGCACTTTATAGAAATGACCTTGCATATCCCAATGCTCTATAAACTAATGCAATTAATAAACAAAGTTTCATAACTGTTTCAATTACATTAGAAACTTCAGATTATAGTCGAGACAAAACATGATTATAATGTAATGGAACCAACTGAAGCCATTGTCGCACTTTTTTTAAACCACTGGTTTCACACTTGATACTAACCTTGGACTACCTAACTTCAAGATTAGTGCTGATTAGGGTCTGTGAAACCCTCCACAGAACTGATGTTCCATATCAGTGTTATGAAATAGTTTTTTTTGGCCGGTGAAATGATTGTTGACCTGTTTTCTATGGAATAGCTCCATCTATAACTGTTTGCACAATACTGTTCCAGACGACTGCATTGTGAAATGTGTGTGACAGTACGGCATAGCACTGCACAGCTTCCTGTCCTGCCCCAGTCCCTGCAAATAGACGACTGTATTCCAGTACATTATAAATATCAATCAACCCAATTAATTACAATGAGTTTACTGATACATGGCAATGTCTATTATTTCTAATTTTAGCATGACAAAGTGGAAGCAGCAATGTCCTCTTGTCAGTGCATAAACAGATGTGACAACTTTTTTTTTTTTTTTTTTTAAAGGAAATAAAATCCCTTTGGCAGGCAGTAGCATGCACTTGAAAGACATGTGGGATCCAGCCATTGACATCAGCTCCAATTAGCAAGGAACAGCTTGAAACAATAAAGTAATTAGACATCTTCATGACAGATAATTAAGTGAAGTAAAGATGAGCACTGCCACTATACTGCAGCCATTAGGTACGACATCTCTCCTCAGACTGAACCTCGAAGCTCGCAATATGGTGAAAAAAATGTAATAAAAAGCTGCTCTTCTCATTAGGGCTAAAAGCCTGGGATTGAGAGGAAAACTGTGACACTTTGACTCAATTCACAATAAATCCACCCAACTGGATTTTATAACTTGAACTCTGTCTAATTTATCCTTTTAATGAAAATGTTTAATTATGCTAATGCACGAAGGGTGAATAAAAACACGCAGCACTAGCTATTAGCGGAGGTTAAAAAAAGCACGCTTTATGATATGACCAAAGAAACTAACGAGGATGGCAGTTAGCAAAGGTGAACATGGGAAGGACAAGGGAAGGAGAGAACCATCGCTAGCATGTCTTGTGGTGTCACTGAGATTGTTGCTTCTTTTTAATGATACAGAACACTGAAAGTTGTTGTACCAGTTTTGTCTTGCTCACTAAACTACATATAATCCCACAACAAACACAAATGTTTTAATGATAACTGGTTTAACTCTACAAGGAAATAAACAGACTCCTGAGCTGGAGGCATATTATAGTGGAGCAGTTTAGCAGAGTGTGCTATACTGTATACAGTAGTGTGCAAATTAATTAGAACATCACATTTGCTTCTGTGGTTTTGATTTGTTGTGCATATAAAATCAAACCACTGTAACTGAAAAGCTTGGAAAATTGTCAAAATAGGTACATTAGCTAATTTAATTGACTACACACATGCAATTAATTTAAAATAGTAATAGAAAAGGAACACAGCCACAAATAGTAAAATGCATGACACTTTTTAGAAGTTGTTTAAGATGCCTAATTAAAGCACAAAGTGGTATGATATCTTTACCCATGAGTTTCTATATCACTGATTACTGACTGGAAAATGAAATTCTCAGACCCTGTTAGGTATATTAAGGATATGAATGGCATAGCTTGAGGTTGTTATAATAAATTTGAACACTACTGCACATTTGAACACTTTATGAAACATTTGTAGATTGAATAAGTGTTACGCACCTCAATATAAATAGCATATGTTTCTTGCAAACAGGATGTCCATCCTGGGAGTTTGTGTCTGTGTGTCCGTCTTTTGTGGTGGTTTTGTTTGTGCAGGAGTGGGAACACAAATGTAGTGTTTGGAACGGAGAGTAACAGAGGGAAGTGAACGAACCTGTACGTGGACTTTCCTGACTATAAGTATTCGGCTGGCCCGTCAATAGCTGATTGGAACCTATGGTATGGAAAGTAAAGAGATTATGCAGATTTTCCTCGCTCTGATGTTCCCTTCCCTGCACAGACAATGTGTCATATGTTTTATGGTGTTTTTTACAATGGTCAATGTTTGTATTCTCCTCTCTTTTATGCCTGGTTAGCGAATCATATCTTTCCTTAATGCGCTAAACACTTTCTGAAGTGCAATATTACAGTTTGCACTGTGGCGATTTTAAATTACTATTTTAATAAATCTTAATTATGATGGGAAATCTGTAATTGACCACTTGTATGTTGAATAATGTGTTTCTCCTTTTATCCGTGCTGTCCAATAAAAATATTCTCATTGATTTTGTATGTATCTATGGACTGTGTTTTTCTTGGTGAGAGTGTTCACCGTATTTTAACTCTCTGAATAAAAAGAACCTGATCAGTTATGCAATATAGTTCTGTGCTTATGTCATGGGACACTCAGGGTTTAAATTCAAGCAGTAGCCAACTACGCCACCTAGTGACTAAATATATGGGGCACTAGGACCCTAGCAACACTAAAAGCAACACAGGTTCATAAATATGACCAGTTGGAACTCAGAACAGACCGACCATGACAAGGCAAACAATCGTACAATTTCACAATAAACAATGTTTATTTATCCTTATAAAATCATTAAAATATGATCATTTCTATAGTACCAAGGGTTACCAAGAGTAAAAAAAAACAAGGCACTCACTAATTTACTAGTGCACAAAGTATCAAAAGAAAATAATAAAAACACCCACTACTTTGCTAGGGTACAAAAGTATATAAAAGAAATAAATTTCAGGCCACCAAGTCACAATAGCCACCACTGGATCCTCATCAGCCACTCCAGGAACAGGTGCAACTAGTGTCCCCCCCACACTGGTGCCAAGCTCCTCCCTGGATGTGGCAGGCACCCCCCCCCCCGGAGACAGAAAAAGCAACAGCACTGAGTGACTCACAATTATGCAGTATACAGAACGGGAGAGAAAGTAGGGAGTAAACTTTAAAACTGAAAGTAAATAATTGCTACTTGTGCTGGCTTTAAACCAGCACGATACTTGTTTGTTCAGTGTTTTGTTTTCTGTTTAAACCTTTTAAGTTACAATAAACCGGCGCATCAGTGCATTTATTCATATCCCAGCACTGAAATCCATCATGGTAGAACACTACACATGTTCAAAATAGAAGTGTAGCAAGTGTTCCGCAACAACAAACATTGGCCTGGGTCAAGATGAATGAGATCATTTCACACAGCAAGTCTTTTTATGGGTTTTTTTTTTCTTTAATTCTTATTAGGTATCTTGAGATTCAGCACTCACTGATATCACATTGGTGAGTCTTTTATATAATTTTATCAACTCTGATAACGCCCTCCCTCTATATCCTGCACCTTTTTTCCAGTCAGTTCTGTAATCTGAGATTCATGGTGGTAAAAAAACTGATAAGAAGAATCGGCTTTAAAGTGACCTTTCAGCATCAAAATAGGAGGCCGAATACACTGGATTTCAAGGAAGAGATATCTGTCATTATAAAATGTTTCAGCTCCAGGTATTTACAGAGCAGTGAGTGGGTGACTTTTTGTCACTTCTTAAGTCTTACTATAGAGCTTCAGAATGCGTTGGGTTGGTACCAGTAGCGGCTCCTGACTTTAATAAATGGGGAGGATATATATATATATATATATATATATATATATATATATATATATATATATATACACAGTACTGTGCAAACATTTTAGGCAGGTGTGAAAAAATGCTGTAAAGTAAGAATGCTTTCAAAAATAGACATGTTAATAGATTATATTTATCAATTAACTAAATGCAAAGTGAGTGAACAGAAGAAAAATCTAAATCAAATCCATATTTGGTGTGACCACCCTTTGCCTTCAAAACAGCATCAATTCTTCTAGGTACACTTGCACAAAGTCAGGGATTTTGTAGGCATATAGTCAGGTGTATGATTAAACAATTATACCAAACAGGTGCTAATGATCATCAATTCAATATGTAGGTTGAAACACAATCATTAACTGAAACAGAAACAGCTGTGTAGGAGGAATAAACCTGGGTGAGGAACAGCCAAACTCAGCTAACAAGGTGAGGTTGCTGAAGACAGTTTACTGTCAAAAGTCATACACCATGGCAAGACTGAGCACAGCAACAAGACACAAGGTAGTTATACTGCATCAGCAAGGTCTCTCCCAGGCAGAAATTTCAAGGCAGACAGGGGTTTCCAGATGTGCTGTCCAAGCTCTTTTGAAGAAGCACAAAGAAATGGGCAACGTTGAGGACCGTAGACGCAGTGGTCGGCCAAGGAAACTTACTGCAGCAGATGAAAGACACATCATGCTTACTTCCCTTCGCAATCGGAAAATGTCCAGCAGTGCCATCAGCTCAGAATTGGCAGAAAACAGTGGGACCCTGGTACACCCATCTACTGTCCAGAGAAGTCTGGTCAGAAGTGGCCTTCATGGAAGACTTGCGGCCAAAAAGCCATACCTCCGACGTGGAAACAAGGCCAAGCGACTCAACTATGCACGAAAACACAGGAACTGGGGTGCAGAAAAATGGCAGCAGGTGCTCTGGACTGATGAGTCAAAATTTGAAATATTTGGCTGTAGCAGAAGGCAGTTTGTTCGCCGAAGGGCTGGAGAGCGGTACACGAATGAGTGTCTGCAGGCAACAGTGAAGAATGGTGGAGGTTCCTTGCAAGTTTGGGGCTGCATTTCTGCAAATGGAGTTGGGGATTTGGTCAGAATTAATGGTCTCCTCAATGCTGAGAAGTACAGGCAGATACTTATCCATCATGCAATACCATCAGGGAGGCATCTTATTGGCCCCAAATTTATTCTGCAGCATGACAACGACCCCAAACATACTCTGAAAGTCATTAAGAACTATCTTCAGCGTAAAGAAGAACAAGGAGCCCTGGAAGTGATGTTATGGCCCCCACAGAGCCCTGATCTCAACATCATCAAGTCTGTCTGGGATTACATGAAGAAAGAGAAGAAACTGAGGCTGCCTAAATCCACAGAAGAACTGTGGTTAGTTCTCCAAGATGTTTGGGTCAACCTACCTGCCGAGTTCCTTCAAAAACTGTGTGCAAGCCTGCAGCTCGCTGCACTCAGGGGGGTGTGTTAGGGGCTAGAGGAGTGAGAAAAACTAAACTAAAAATTAAATACAGGATCAGTGAAAGCTACTGCCCAGCCTGACCGGTATTGTTTATACTTTGTGTTTGTGATTTTGTTTTGTTTACCTGTTTTATTTTCGCTCTGTGAGCAAGTGTGTTTGTGTTTAAATATTTTATTTATTTTTGTATTATTTGAATAAAACGGCACACGCCGCGTCTTTTTTTTTTGAATCTGCAGTATTTGGTGTCAGTTTTTAGTTCCTGCTTCTGACCTGACGTCAGACGACTCAGCCAGCCTGCCACAAAGGGTAATAAGGTATAATGGAGGTTTCTTAATGTCGCATGGGCCATATTAAACTGATAATACACACTCCCTGAAAAGATTCGAAATGTGTTTTATAAGCCATGAACATGAAATGAACTATTTCACTATGCAGATAAAGCTGTCAATGTCAAAAAGTCTCTGTTAGAAAGCATTCTGTGGAAAGCAATAATTATGCACCAGCCAAAGACAACATACAAAAAACTCCATTCACATTCTGCTCCACTCCAGAAAGCTTCTTCATTAGAATGTAGGGGAAATACTACAATTGCATTCTCATACTGTCTCTGCTTCTCCAACGATCTGGGAACAAACAGCATCTGAAAGGGGCTGCACAACCCTACAGTGCCACCAGAAAACACATGTAAGTTTCACAGCTGGACATATTTTTTATGTAATGGAAGTAAACTAGCATTAGAAATAAAATAAAAAATAAATAAACATTGCAGCAAAGTATCCCAGCCCTGGCTGGTTTGCACCATTGAATTAGTGACCCAGACACAAGAACTGCAGGATTAAGCATTTTCATGCACTTTTATTCACACAGAATAAAATAAACAAAACAAACAAAAACAAAAGCCTAACTCCATCAAGGAGCTCTACCTAAACTTTTAACAGTTCTTAACTTGCACACGGGACGGCTAAGCCGTTTACCAATAAAAAACACTTGTTTCACATACCGTTTACAAGTTCAGGAAACCACAAATGTTCACACAGTACCTTCTCAGCCCACACAGACAGCCTCTCACCTCCAACACCTCTCCCATACTGAGACCACAGGCCAGCTTATATGCCATGTGGCTGAGGCTTAATTGATAGGTAATTGCTCACTTATGCCTCTCTTTTCCTGCCAACCAAATCTCACACCTGTGCATCCACACACATTTTCCCTCTTACATTTCCCCACCTTGCCACAGTATATATAAATGCATGTTTGGGCTACATTTGCAAAGCTCATTTTTTGTGTCATTATTTTGGAAGAGAAAAAAAATGTAATAAATAAATACATAAAAATGAACACTTGTTAATGTTACAAAACTAGTAAACATTCTGATTCTAAGGTAAAAACTTATGGAAGTCAACCAGTTACCAAATACAATATTAATTCATTCCGTTATTGCATTGGTTTTTTTTTTTATCCCTAAGCTCTATTTATAAAAAACATTTCACATCGTCTTTCAAATGGTAACATTTATCAACCTCAGTGATTAGTGCCAATAGTCATATAACCCTTCAAAAATGAAATATGCTACCCAAAAGCGTTTCTGAAATTGTTGGTGTTTTACTCACTTTTATTATGTTAAATTGTATCCCCCTCTGACCCATTTCTCATAAAAAAACATTGGTACCCTTGAATAGATCTTCTAACCTCATCTTCAAATACAAGCAAAGGTGATTACGGTAATGAGCCATTCATCGAACAAGAAAAGTACTGGGATATTTGCGTCACTTGGAAATTTCTTCTACATTTTTCAACACAAAATGTATTTATTTTTTTTATTTATTCCTGTCATGACTGGAATCACAGTGAAAGCCAAACCAGTTTTGACAATGCAGGAACTCCATCTTAAGAGTAAATTGCTTACATTTCATTGCAAGGGAGGGACCTCATCCCAAGACTTTCTTTTATAACATGGGCTCATCATGCTTCTGTCACTTTTCTATTATTTATTTCTTAGCAGGCGCCCTTATACAGAGCGACTTACAATTGTTACAAGATATCACATTACTTTTACATACAATTTATACAGTTGGGTTTTTACTGGAGCAATCTAGGTAAAGTATCTTGCTCAAGTGTACAGCAGCAATGTCCACAACCTGGGATTGAACCCACGACCCTCCAGTCAAGAGTCCAGAGCCCTAACCACTACTCCACACTGCTGCCCCTAACCGCTACTCCAAATCTCTACTTCACCGGAGAAGGCTTTCATGTTCTTCCACTTCATGTGCCAGAATGCATGACAAACGTAAGAACCGCTACCTGCAGCTCAGTGTTTTCACGGTTCTGGTGTTACCAGGTAATTAAGTGACAGATACCATATAGTTGACTTTTTTTGGCTTCTGGTAAATATGTCAGATAAACCGCAGGGTACAGAATTAAGTAGCATTATATTGTTGTCTATACAAAGTAGGTATGCATAAATCTGATACTTGTTCCCTACAGTTTATCTGAAGTTTGTGCATCTGCTAACACTGAAAAGATTCACAAAAATTAAATTTTAAAAAAAGTCAGAAATCACCTGTAAAAGTCACATAACTAGAAATAAACACATCATGTATTCAAATAAAAATTTCAGCTATACCCTTTGAAAAAAAAGGAGTAATTTACACTTTGCAGAAAAAGATGTGAAAATCTCCCCTAATGTTTCAGACGCAATCAGCGCTTGCTGAAGGGAGTACCAGTGTTAGGTAGTCTGGCCATCGAAGCCCTTCTGTGCTTTTTGGCATTTTTATGCAACATTCTACTGTTTCAAGTGATAAAACACTTTAGCATTTAGATAAGAAGCAAAGATATGCTTGTGTTAGCAAACCAGTCTCTCTAACATGCATTCTTCACTGGCCCTAATATTTTAAAGGTATACCTGTGGTACACACGATGCAAAACTAAATCACATTTTTATAGCACTGCATCCCATATCCCCGAAGCACTGTGGAATATATCACACTACATGTCAAAAGTAAGTTATTGTCCTAAATAATCAAGTAACACCAGCTTCAAATATCATTATGAGAGGTTCTGATTGGAATTACTCAAATACTTGTTTTATACATAGCTGCTACACTTTGGTTCACGTTGCCAGACTTATACCCCTTTGTGGAAAAGTGGTTTGCAGTGTGCAGGTGCAGGAGTGATGCGGTGATCAATGAAAGGCAGACAATGATAATCCAAAGTGCAATGAGTTTTATTTTATAATCCTGGTCTGGTGACCGTAAATAATAATCCCAGGCAATACACAGCAATGTGTATTGCACTGTTATAAATAAATGTATTTGGTTTGCAGTCCCAAATAATAAACACAGTCAAGTTACACACACAATATACAAACACAGTCACCAGTCCTGGGTGCGTGCTGCAGTGCTCGTGGTGCTGGCCTCTGGCGACAGCTCCAGAACGTGTTAGCCATCTACTAATAACAACAAGCAACAATTAGAGACAAAACAAACAAAACACTCACGGTATGATATATAAACACTGGTCCTTCCGGGTCGTTCCTTAACCATAAACGAAAGAACAGATCACATCGCTCCGTCCCCTATTTGTACCATCACTCATGACCCCTTGGTAAACGATTGCCAAGGGGTCATGAGTGATGAGTTAGTGTACCCTTTCTAGATGACCAACTTCCTTTTAACCCTGGGAATGAATTGTCAGGCCAACCAGTCCAGGGTACTCTGTTCCCTTAGCGCCCTCACAGGTTAGGATGGAGATTTACCACGAAGAATCATTCTGTTTCTGTCACACCCTTTCACAGACGAGTTATGACGGCTCAGAACTTTTGGTCTGTGAATTGCCTGTACCGTCACAGAGCCGTCATATTTGCCTATACCATCACAGAGCCGTCATATTTTATGCCGTCTCTGAACCACCTCGCCAGGTGGTTCAGAGATGGCACTGAACCATCTTAACTCCTTTGTAAAATGCTATGCCGCCATGCTATAGTGGCCGTGGATTAAAAGTCAACATCCCATGTTGGGTATTTTTGTCATCAGTTACATGCTTTCATTTTTTTCAGATACAATGGCTTATCAAAAACGAGGTAGTAATTGGAGTCAGGAATAAGTTAAGGAATTGTTAACTTTACATGCTGACGAACACGTGTATTCACAAATAAAAAGTGATGCTGTCATTTATGGGCGAATCGCTGTTGCCAAGAAAACGATCTGTTGACTGACAAGTTTAAAAGTTGTACTTACATTATCCCTTTGGCTGTGTGAAAGGGTATTATACCAGCATAGATTGTGCAATTTCGTGCTGTGTGAATGTATATTTTAAATATTTTTTTAACACATCCGTGACAGCTCAATAGTGTCATTTTATAGAGTATTTAATCAGCCTCTATGATATGTTTACTTTAGTAAGCGCCATCCAGTGACCACCTACTTTGGACTGCTGGCAGTACTGAAGGTGTTAGATGGCGCCCACTAACTTTAAGACAATTTAGCTGATGTCTACAGGTATATGCCTATTGTGTTGAAGCACACAACACTTGACTTCTAAGCCCAAAATACATATATTGGGCAAACAAAAGTACTTTTTAAAGGTATGTTGAAAATACTTGTTGCGTAATTGCTATAACTTTAGGGCTGGTTTTGTGTAATCTCCACAGCACAGCACAGCTTGATTCTGATTGATTGATCCAGCTGATGCTTGACCTACAGAACTGACTTTTTATTAAAATACAGGACCTTAGTAAAGGCAGCACTTATCATAAACAGTAATAACTATAACTAGTGGATGCAGCAAGTCTGCTTGTTGAAAACCTCATAGGACGAAAAAGCAAGAAAAACATATTTTAAATATACCTCCAAATGCAAGCATATACTGTACTATCAATAATATTATTCACAGCGGTCATTCCTACCTGATTACCCCGTTAAGCGCACTCAGAGTCAACACAGAGCTGTGTCACCGTGATCAATGATCTGCTGTGTTGGGTGCTGGTACTGATGCTTCAATGTAAAGACCAGTCTGGGCTCAGAACAACAGCAGCTTGTTACCCCTGTCTGCGATGAGAAGAGAGCCTAACAACCTGAAGGCCAGTCCTTCCACAGATATTAATAATGAGTTGATACAATGCTTGCTGTGAAGGATCAGGAAAGGATATTTTGTCTGATGGAATTAAAATACATTATCTTGAAATATTAGCTGGAATTCATGTTTCAGTTCTTTGCTCAAGTATCACCTGAGAGACCGCACTGGACGTCCTGAGGGCTCGTCTGATTCAACTGATTTTGGCTGTAGGTATAACTACATAGACGTTTAAGCATGCAGACTAATATTTACGTGCCTGGGCTTCATTTGTATCCGCTAATATAAAAGCCTTGATCAATAATCATTATAAAATAAATAGCAGGAACTTACCAAGCTACAATTCACCTTACATTTTGTTGCAGACAGAGGGACACTAAAGAGATGCACATTTTTATAACAGAGTTACACAGACTTATATTATCTCAGTGGCGGCATTGAGATCTGCCACCATTTAGATCAAATGAATACACCCCAGTATCTTCATATAAGTGATGGGGAAGATCACTGTCAAAACGGCACACATCAGAGATGGGAATGATTTGCGACAGGCGAATAAGCACAAGCTTTGCTGCTGCCTGTTTAAATGTCAAGCTAGTGTTCAGCCTAAAGCCATTTGAATCTAGCAAACCTCTTCTTTCAAGCTGGTCCCTTTATTTTCACTCCAATTAGCTCAGACCATATGCCAGCTATTATGGACAAGCAAGCCACTGCTGGCTAGTGAGGAATCAGCAGGCAAAGGACTTCAAAAGGCAGCTGGAAATCAGGCACGATCAGAAGGACCACTCATTTCCAGAAGCTGCATCTCACAGACTCAGGTTGCTTGGAGAGAGTGACCTTTAAAGGATTATTGCACAGCGTGCACAGAATCAGGCAGGCTTTCTCAGATGTGTGGAGTTTCTGACAGGGAACAGTAGCACAACTGCTAATCTGTTTTTTTTTTGTTGATAAATGGTTAATATTCCCTTCAATTGCTGTGTGTGTTATAGTACCATGTTAAGTTTCTTCTATTTTATAATGCAGGGCAACTTATCAAACTCCCTAGAGTTCACAAAAATAAAGAAAGAAATCGTGACCGAAGGGGATATGCAATAGGGTATATCCACCATGAGACTGTCATTGGAAAATTGTGCCCATATTTTAGATGTATGCTGAGTTTCTTTATTAAGACATATTGGGAGTTTGTAGCTCCAACAAACAAGAAAGACAGCTATGCAAAACATTGGTTGTTAGGTTTTGGAACAATACTGATATTTTCACATGGCTATATTTCCCTATTTAATATGTATTGGTTGTTTATTAACATGCAATTGAACTTCAATACATGGGTAATTGCATATCACTAACATATTTAATTATGATGACACATACCATAAAGCATGTGTGACAAAAACCTGTGTGTACTAACAATTACAGCTAATGCTGTGGTTACAAAACTACACTAGAGGGCGTAAGTAAAAGTGTGTTATGTAGTATGGAAAAGTTGGCAATTGTTGCATAAAATTGTTTACATTGTTCAAATAACATAAAGTTCTGTTTTCCTTTTATTATAGACAATTGAGGGTTTTTAGGTACATTAAAATACACTTGGTTTTATGTTGTAAAGTGTTACATTTCTTGAGAAAAGTATTATTTTGTGTGTTATTTCTAAGCCAACACTAAAAAACGTGAACATGAAGGAAGAATGATACAATTTATGTTGTTAAGCCCGGGTAATGAGTGCGGGAGGCCAGTTCCGGAGAGACATTAAAAGATTGCCAGATCATGACTAAAAGAGCTGGATCTTTTACTTAGAGAGAATTGCCAGAGAAGCGGCATCTTTACAGCACAATGGCTGCTGTGTTCATAATTGGCTTCGGGAATTCAAAGTTTATATTAGTGACTCAGAGTTACTGGAACTCTCGCAATCGATACCCTGGCTAAGGAGAATGGTCAGCCTGTAATTTGAAGCCTAACTCAACTGAAAGTGTACCTTTCTGATTCCTCATTTTGGATTATAAAATATTATTGTGAAGCCTCCGCCTGTGAAAATTAAACTTACATTTTCGTCTACTTTTCATGTGGACTGGTGTCACTTAACAAAGAATGCATGCATGCTATTGGAATACAAAACAATGGAGTTTGTTAAATATGTTAAACACATTATACAATAATTAAAGGAAACATTTAAGAATTATTTTCACTTTTAACTTCCTTAAAACACAACACACATTTCAATTTTATTGGAAAAAATTACTTAAACAACAAGTTGCGTCAGCAAGATTAGTTATTAAAATGATTCTAAAATGACAGGCTCCCAAGTGGTGCATCCTGTAAAGGCACTCTACACAGAGTGCAGTATGCACCCTATAGCTTGGAGATCGCCGGTTCGAATCCAAGCTATGCCACTGCCGACCTTGGACTTCCCAGGAGGCAGCTCACAGTTGGTCAGGCACTGTCAGGGTGGGGTAGGGGTTAGGTCGGCTGTGGAGTCCTTGGCTTACCGCACACCAGCGACCCCTGCAGGCCAGCCTGTACATGATTCAGAACTGTGCAGTGCTCTGACGATGTCTGCGTCCCACACCATTCCCTTGCACCCTACACCCTTAGACAAGTGTACACTTTGCGTGACGTTTTACTGACATCACAGAGTGTGCACTTGGGTGAGCGAGGGAGTAGGGTATAGGGTGGAGCTAAAAGCGTTAAATGGTTGAGACGCACTTCAGCATCATCATTCCGCTCCTTTATCTTTGACTGAGCAAGAAGCTAAGCAATCTTTTGTTGTCAGATTGTAGTTTGGAGGAATGGCTGTAGCATTTGCATTATTCCTGTTCCAAAGAACTGTGGCAAGGATTTCGGCAAGTAGGAGACGTCTTCGCCACGCTATTGCACTACTGAGGTTATTTTTAAACTTTGGGATAATTGAAAAACTTTGAAATCGGTTAATAAAATAAAAACTTTGCCACATCTTACGAACATGTACTTCATAATATAGCCTAATATTTACTTTTTTTTTTGTTTTGTTTTAAGTAATATTTTAAATAATAAGATATCTATTTTTACTTTAAATCCAATAGGTAATATATTTTGCTTTATATTCAGTATCACTACGAAATGGCTAAAGGTTCTACACTAATTTATTAATCACTGCAAAAACATATAATGGAAATCAGTTTTAGAGTCTCTTCCTCTGTCCCTGTATTTCTTAAAAAAAATAATAATAATTTTGAAATATACTGCTCACTTATATCATCTGCTAGTTTTGTAGCTACCTATCTAGTCCATTAATTAATCAATTGATAAATAATTAATTACAGCAATCAATATGTAAGGTTTTTCACTGTACTTTCTAATAATATATTTAAATCGTGATCATAGATTTAAAAAGATTAATTTTATTAGCTAAGTGACTCAATACAACATACATTTCACAAATAATTTGCTTGTTAAATAACTTAACAATATCTACAATTTCCTAGCTAACTACAGTTCATTTATGTGCAGCCGCGTCTGCCATATTTGCAAATTGTTCCCACTTGTCTCCACCTTTAATGCAAATAGTTCTGGGACTTCAGCACAAAAACACTTCCGCAGAAATCAACTGTTTTGGACACTCAGTCGAAGGGTGCAGTGAAGGGCACATAATACACCCTTCACTCGTTCCCTAAGGAACTGGGACAGCCCTTAAGATGGTGAACATAGTACTTCTGTCCCTCCGGAGAAAGTAACGAGTGAGCAAGGGTGCGGTTTGGGACGCAGCCAATGTAAGTTCTGAGATTGGTGCACGGAGGGCTTGCAGAGTGAAAAATACAACTACGTATTAAAGTAGTTGTACTAGGAAGCCCCAGGTATTTATCGCATAGGCAACTGGTCAGCAAGAATCGATATCCAGGTTCAATGAAACCTTGGGCTCTTAGCAACAAGGGCAGGGGCAGAGGCAACATTTGTCAAGGGAATACAATTGTAACACTATATTAGAAGCAAAGAATTGCTTCAGGACCATCACACGACTGCCTCAGTGCAACTACAGTAGGGTGCTTCTTGCGAGTGCTACACCATTAAAAAGGTTTAAACATTTGCCTTGTCCATTGCACTCGTTGCTTAACGGGGGCCCATATTCTCATATTTCATTAGTTAGACATGACGTTAATATTGCGTCAGAGCTAGAGAAAAGCATTCTCTCAGCATGTATTAATTAGCCCTATGGCCAGTCAGAGCAATGTTTTAAATATTGAAATATTTAATATTTATCTTATGAAGGGGCCAAGAAAGATTGTTTTCCCCTTACATTAATACGAGGGAAATTTTCTAAACTTTTCTTTAATATTTTAATTTTGAGGAAATCAAATATTGTACTGAACAATACTACAAAACGAGAATAAAGAAAGCAGATTCATTGGTTGTGATGTCAGCATTGAGATGTTTCACGTTCTGATATTCATTACCGTTATGCCATTATGTAATGACCTGTTTTGTCACAATGCACTCAATTACATGTGCAAATTAGCACCACCTATCTCTAATGAGGTGCTCATAATATTACCTTAATCGGTAACGCTTTATATTTCGTCGCATAAATTAATATTTATATTAATAGATATGCAATTGCATATTAAATTAATATTTAATGAATATGCAATAGCTGGTTTCTTACTAAATGTTAACCAAATGTTGATTGAAAATTTAATTGCATATCACGTCCATTTATAGTACATTTTGTTACCCTTGAAAATATGTAATAATTTGCCATTGTTTACATGTTTTTAATTGAAAATACAGTTAATCTGACTTAAATGTTAATGGAAAGTAACAAGGAATAATTGAAGGTAAATTTAATATCAATTGCATATCTATTAAATATTAATTTAACATTAATTTAATATGCAATTGCATATCTATTTAATATTAATTTATGCCTCACAATATAAAGCGTTACCTATTAATCTATGTTGGGAGTCACAGGAACAAATCAACACTTTTGCAGAAGCAATTCAACAAGTTTAGCTGGTAAATGACACGTTGATTAAACTTCCACTTCTGTCCCAACAAGCTGGAAAACAAATTAGGCCTGGCACATATCCCATGAGCACAAGACATGTTCTAATAGCTTGGGTAAAGATTAGCCTATGATACCATAGATGCATGTTCTTTCAGTGTTGTAGAACAACTTCAAAAACTCAACAATGAGTTCTGAAGGCATTTGTTTCAGCTGATCAGAACGACCAAAATAATCTTGAACTGCCTTTTGAACGATCCAGCCTAAAATATAATCTAATACAACAATCAAAAAATGTGGATAACCTGTAGATAATTGACTTCAGGTAATAAAAAACAATGCAAATCTGAACATTTCCCTGCAGAAGTAATCTACCTCTATAAGCCTCACTCTAAAATCAAAACTTTTTACTTTAATAACAAAGCAAATACAGGTCCTTTTTTTTTTAACCAATTAAAAGTTTCAGATAAAGCTGAATTTTTTTTCTAGTTAGAGACACAACATTGACAGAAGGTGATTCTTTTCTGGCAGTGATTGTTATGGTTAATTTTAAAGTTTTATAACAACGCGTTATGCATCTGAGCTAATAAAGCACTTGAGCTAGGTCAAATATTCTCATTTCAAGCACGCTGTTAAAAATGTTCTATTATAAACTATGGATTATAATGGAAAATGAGAAATCATACCAAACCCAGTACAGAAAGAGTATGCCACATAAAACAGCCTTGTTATCTCAAGAAAGGTTGTCAATTGCTTCCACAAAAAGGGTCACTTTATATTCCATTCATGCCAGGATATTAAATTGCTTTGACAGCCATGTAGAATCTGCCACTTCACTTACTAGGTGTATGGGTTTGAAAAATAGCTGCCAAAGCACACAGACCCAAGTACCAAACTAAAGGCAGAGGCTTAAGAAATGAACAGTGTATGGTTAACATACCTTATAGAGATGGAAGACACAGAGACTGGACATCGATTTTGTGTAAATATGCTGCCCCTCACATTTTGCATTGAAAAAAAATCAGTATTTCCCTTTTGAAAGACAGTTTCAGTCACAATGTGCAAGACAATTGATCTTTCAGAGGGTTCCCAGTAGCACCCGAGTGGCAGTTTCTGTATCTTTGACCCCACATATTACATAAGGAGCACTCTCAATAATTGAGTGGTGTAGTTCAAGAGTAAAATGAATCGAAAAAATGCCTTGTCACGTTGAATCAGCTCCATAGTGGATGCCCCTGGTGGCTCACACAATCTTACGGCACAGCAGGTAGGTTCAATACAGGGCCACAGCATATTTCACCAAGGATTCCGCCATTTATCAGATATCCACAATCTACCTAGTTTGAAGGACTTTTAATGTCATGTCTTTTAGCAAATGCTCCCTAAAATGTGTATTTCTCAGACAACTGAATAAACAAACACTTTAATGAAACTGACCAACTTTACACAGTTCTGCAGTTGGATGGTTAAGACAGTTTTAATGCCAGTAAATCCTGTAAAAACATATTTAATTACAGTTTAAAGAGTCCTTTATTCTGCTCACTTGTTCCTTTATTTCAAGCTGTGCGTCTGTCTGTTATCAGTATGCAGAACCCTGAATAAACTAGCAGCTCTTAAAAGAATAAAATGTACTGCTAATGTAAGATTAAAACCCAACAAACAGAACTGACTCTGAATATTAAGATTATTTTATCGCAAGCAACAGCTGAGTGAATGCAGCCATTCTGGAAGAAGCTGTGTGATCCCATTGAAGTGCATTGAAACTATTGTATTGCTTAAGTATTGTCTTTAGCGCAGTTTAGCAGCTGTTAACCAGTTCCCTTGCAAAGTGAGGGTGGAGCCTACTTAAGCTGAGTCTACTAGTGGTCAGTCTCCAGGTAACCAGAGTCAAGTAGGTAAGTGATCCTGCTTCAAGTAATTAACGTTAGCTGTATTTAAATAACATTATAGAGGTGGTGTTGTTTTAATTAGGTGATTTACTGTTTGTGATTAGTACCAGGTGAGTGTGGTTACATTGACTAGAGGTTGATTTGCAATTTAATTGGTTTACACACAGCTTTTATCCATCTAGTTAGTATAATAGACAGCTAGCCTATTTGTGCACCAGCAAGAAGCGCCAGCCAACCGAACAGCCTCTCTACCAAAGAGCCGGGGGTCCAGCTGTGGGAGTCCAGCAAGGAGAGACCTGCGAGGAGAGGCTGTTGGAGAAATTCCGAACCTAGCAGCGCTCTGGAAGATGCCAACTACTAGACAGGTCTGTACCCTCCCCCCACCGCTCCTGCGCCCACTACTACTGTACCTACCTGTCTCTCCTCTGGACCTCTCTGATCACTATTTCATCTCCCCTCTCTCCCTACTCCACCTACCCCCACTGTCACCTCCCGAGATTAACCTCCGCTCTCTCTCCCCCTCTGTCCTTGCCTCCACCGCTCTCTCTCACCTCCCTCTTATTGACTCCTTCTCCCAACTCTCTGTAGACTCTGCTACCTCCACCCTCCTCCTCCCTCATCGACTCCCTCGACTCCCTCTGTCCCCTCACCTCCTGATCTGCCCGCTCCTCCCCTCCCCAACCCTGGCTCTCCTCCATATTCTGCTTGGCAAGAACTAAACTGCGCTGTGCTGAAAAGAAATGGAAGAGAACCAAACTCCCTGCTGCCCTAGACCTCTACCACTCCCTCCTCTCCTCCTTCTCCTCTACTCTCTCCTCTGCTAAATGCTCCTATTTCCAATCTATTATCCAATCCTCCACTAACAACCACCGGAAGCTATTCTCTACACTGCCTCCCTCCTCTATCTCCTCTGATGACTTTGCCTCTTTCTTCTCCTCTAAAATCTCTGATATCCACATACTCTTTAACACCTCTCCCTCCCCCCACCCCCACCCCCCACTCCCGCTCCAACCCCAACACCCTCTGTCTTCCCTACTAACTCACCCTCCTTCTCTCCCCTCTCAGACTCTGACCTCTCCTCCCTCCTCCAAGGCCACAGTACGCTCTGGACCCCCTCCCCACTCACCTCTTTCAAGCTGCTGCTTCTGCTCTACTCCCCTTCATCTCCTCCCTTCTCAACACCTCTCCCTCCCCCTCTGGCCTCTTTCCCTCTGCCTTCAAACAAGCCTCTATCACTCCCCTCCTCAAAAAAGCTACTCTTGACTCCACCTCCCTCCAGAACTACTGTCTTGTCTCCCTCTTACCCTTCCTCTCTAAAACCCTTGAGCGGACAGTACACCACCAGCTCTCTGCTCTCCTGTCTAACCACTCTCTGCTCGACCCTCTCAATCTGGTTTCTGCTCTGCTCACTCCACTGAAACTGCTCTCCTCTGTCACTAACTCGCTAAACTCTGCCCGTGCTACCTCCCTCTCCTCTGTCCTAATTCTCCTCGATCTCTCTGTTGCCTTTGACACTGTCGATCACTCTATTCTCCTATCCTCTCTCGCTGACCTGGGAATCTCCGGCACTGCTCTGGCCTGGTTTTCCTCCTACCTCTCCGACCGCACCTACCAGGTAACCTGGCGTGGCTCAACCTCCACACCTCACACTCTCTCAACAGGAGTCCCCCAAGGATCAGTCTTGGGGCCTGTCCTGTTCTCTCTCTACACCCACTCCTTGGGCCCTCTCATATGGTTTCTCATACCATTTCTATGCTGATGATGCTGATGATGCTCAGATCTTCCTCTCCTTCCCTCCCTCTGACCCCACCATCCCCTCCTGTATCTCTACCTGCCTGTCTGCTATCTCATCCTGGATGCACTCGCATCACCTCAAACTCAACCTCTCTAAATCCCTCTCCTCTGATCTCTCCCCCTCCTTCTCAGCCAAGAACCTTGGAGTAACCCTGGACCCCTGCCTCTCAAAAATCTGGAACCCAGCACATCTCCACTCTAGCACACACCTGTCAATTCTTCCTGAGCAACATACGAAAAATCCAACTCTTCCTCACCAAATACTCCATGCAACTCCTCGTCCAGGCCCTGGTACTCTCCCGGCTAGACTACTGCAACTCCCTCCTGGCTGGCCTCCCTGCGTCCACCACCCGTCTGCTCCAGCTCATCCAAAACTCCGCTGCTCATCTGGTGTTCTCTCTGCCTCGCTTCGCCCACGCTACTCCAATGCTCCGCTCACGCCACTGGCTCCCGATCACCGCTCGCATCCACTTCAAGACTCTTCTACTCACCTACCGATGCCTTGACTTGACTGCACCCAGCTACCTCCAGACCCTCATCTCTCCCTACACCCCCACCCGACCTCTCCTCTCCACCTGCACTAGGACTGGCTGTACCGCCACTACGCTCCACTGCCTCCAGAGCCCGCGTCTTCTCCACCCTCGCCCCGCAGTGGTGGAATAACCTTCCTACGGATGTCAGGACTGCCCAGTCCCTGACCACCTTCCGGCACCTGCTCAAGACAAACCTCTTCAGACAACACCTGTAAAACTCAACTCTTCCCTTCTGGACAATATAGCACTCCGCCTTTAATGTACTTTAACCTGCACTCATCTGCTCCCTATTTTACTGTATTTACTCCTGCACTTAACCCAATCTGTAGTATTTTGTATTTCACCTAACCCTGATGTAACTATCAACACTGTTATCTGCTCTTGAACTGCCCCAATATTGTACTGTGTTTTGTATTTGCTCTTATTAGGACTGAAGTCATTGTATTTTGTATCTTGCTCTTAAGTGTGCTGTAATTCTTGAAATGTATTTTTTGTATA
The DNA here is from genome assembly GCF_902713425.1 of Acipenser ruthenus. Lineage (NCBI taxonomy): Eukaryota > Metazoa > Chordata > Actinopteri > Acipenseriformes > Acipenseridae > Acipenser > Acipenser ruthenus. The sequence continues at coordinate 5,415,183 of NC_081194.1, forward strand.
CAACTGTAAGTCGCCCTGGGTAAGGGTGTCTGCTAAGAAATAAATAATAATAATAATAATAATAATAATAATAATAATAATAATAATAATAATAATAATAATAATAATAATAATAATATACGATTACAAACTGATCCTGGAAGAAAGCTTAGATCATCTCCCTGTTTTGTATTTAATTAAATCTGAATTTATTTATTTATTTATTTATTTATTTTTAAGTGTGACAATTCAGACATTTATCTTTTCAATTTATAATTAGTTTCTGCTATAGTTCAGTAATCTGGGAATGGATAATAATGGGAGACCAAAAACTAATACTAACTGACTTACTCAGTCTTGAATGCATAAATTAACAGTTACCAGTCGGATTTAGTTACAGTGTTAATCATTTTTTGTTTGCTTTTTGTAATAATATGACAGAATTGTGGACTTCCAAACATAAAAAATATAAAAGTTTCTAGATCGGGATGTAGTAACTATGAATGTACTATACAGAGTTACTGGACTAGAGAACAATTGCAATCTTCCGCAGAAAATGCCTGTATAATATGCACCAATACATTCCAGGCCACAAACTGCTTTAAACATGAATAATAAGTGCCATTGCTTCCAAACCCAGTTAAAAAAGTTGCAATGCCTGAAATTTAGTTGCATCATTTTTTGAGGAAGAGAGCATTACAGTAATTGGTTCTGATAAGGAAGTGATGGTTACAAAGGTGTTTGTAGCAGAAAGAATAACCCAAATATGCATGCAGCAATTATATATCCAAATATGCATGCAGCAATTATATATCCAAATATGCATGCAGCAATTATATATTGCATCTATATAGTAATGCAATATCAATAAAACAAGAAATGAAAGTCCAAGCATTCTTAACTGTCGTCAGGATTAATGGGAACATTGTGGATGCATTCTCTATTAGCAGGTATGACCCAGTTAAGTCAAGCTGGTGGGCTGTTGGAACACTTTTGCTATCTTGCTTCCTGCCACTAACAATGTGAACAGAAATAAGCAATGCTTGTATCTCTGATCAAAGGGTCATTGCTTTGTCTGATTTGTCATTGCCCAACACAGTGCCTTGAATTCAGCAAGCACATTATCATCAAGCTATTTTTGATGCTGCCAGTTGGCAGTTAGCTTTTGAGACTGTGATTGACTGTTGGGTGTGCACAGGGACTGTGAAGCTGTTGAAACAGCTCCTTACACTAAATTGCCACTGGAGATCTGATGTAAGCAGGTCAGCAATGGGCCAACAAGGAACTGAAGTCAACTTCTTTTGGATACTGACGCAAATAATAACTTAGTGTCAGCTAGATTAACAGCTCCATATTGCACGTAAAATGAACTAAAGACTTCACATTTCACCACAATGCAACAGTTTTGGTTGTATTCTCCAAAGTCAAATGAGGACATAAAATGTCCCTTTCTTGTGCAAGACAGAGTGATCTTTAGCAGAAATATTTCTGATCTTTGGTGCAGCTGGTGTCTATTTTGTTGAAGACATTTCAAAGAAATTGTGTAGCTCTCTGGAATGTGTTCAGTCATTTACCAGAAGCAAACTAAACCAGCTGTCATGTTCCTAAATGTGACCGGTAGTGTGTCAGCAAAGCGAAAGTTTACTGTATTTCTTTTTTAAGAGCAAAACACCTCACTATTATTTCAGAAATGGGAATTTTCACAGGGATCTACATACTGTATTACACAGCAATGAGTACATTTCACTGCAACTGCGTAATCCGTGATAACTGTGAAAAAATCCACCCTCTGACTGATGAAAGCAATAGACAAAACATTTCTCTATCGGCATCTTACATTTTCTAATAGATTTATCTTAACTATGTTTTTTTTTAAGTTTACCTCATAGTGCAGTCAAATTGCTTAATGAACAGCAGGTGTCTTAAATGCTGCATAATGCCCAATGCTCAGAAATCCTTAAGGATACACAAAGTAGAAGAAATCAATAGAAACCTTTTACAGCTATGTCTTGAATATGTATTTAGCACAGACAATATGCAGATCTTTGATGCAGATCCTGTTATTCAACAACACTAAGCTTTCCATTGTGCACATGACAGAAGCAGATAGACTAAGTCCTTGAATACACCTCCTTTTCAGTCTCTTACGCAGGTACAGTATCCTGCAGCTGTCCGTGATCTGCCTCATTTCCATAATCCCCGTACTGTTCACACCTACACCAAAGAAATGATGCTTCTTAATGAGGACATTGCATCACGTTCATCATTGAAAGATCCTTCATGAGGACATTGCATCACGTTCATCATTGAAAGATCCTTCATGAGGACATTGCATCACGTTCATCATTGAAAGATCCTTCATGAGGACATTGCATCACGTTCATCATTGAAAGATCCTTCATGAGGACATTGCATCACGTTCATCATTGAAAGATCCTTCATGAGGACATTGCATCACGTTCATCATTGAAAGATCCTTCATGAGGACATTGCATCACGTTCATCATTGAAAGATCCTTCATGAGGACATTGCATCACGTTCATCATTGAAAGATCCTTCATGAGGACATTGCATCACGTTCATCATTGAAAGATCCTTCATGAGGACATTGCATCACGTTCATCATTGAAAGATCCTTCATGAGGACATTGTATCACGTTCATCATTGAAAGATCCTTCATGAGGACATTGCATCACGTTCATCATTGAAAGAGAAAAGAAACAGCAGAGAAATAAGAGTCCATCGCAGTTCAACCACGTTTTAGGAAACGCATTATGGTTAGAAGATCATGTAATACATTTCCGTCCAGATATCCCATGCTTTCGTGAGCCAAAAATGCATATACTGTGGCTTTTCTAAGAAATGTGACGAATCAAATAATCAAAATCTGTGCAGAACTGAATGTGTAATTAACACTTCATCAATAAAGTATTGAAAAATATTATTTTATCATTTTTTCCGTCTTCATGAAGTTGTGAAAAAGGCATGTATTTCATATACTGTAGGACACCACACACAGCTCCTATTTACTTGAAAAGAATGCTAAGTGTTACAGGGCAGCTGGGATAGATGTTGAAAAAATGTATCGCTTCTATAATTACTGATTTAGCCCTATTTTAGCCCTATGTATTCAGTTTTCTATTCAATAAAGTATTCAGTATGTATATTTATATTTGTGTTTGTGGCATTTTAAAGACATTTACTGTTGATAGCATAGTTTTTTTTTAAATAAATAAATGAAATATTTTAAAATACTTCGCACTGCAAAAACATTTATTTAATACAGAATTGTTTGCTTTAAATTATAAGTTAATCGCATTCATGTATATGTGGTACATTTGCATCCCTTTGAGTCTTGCATTAGGTTAAATTCAGTTTATGTACAGTGCATACTTTTATTTTTCTCTATGCAAAATATTGGAGCTGGCGTTGACCTGGAGTAAGAGCTTAATGAATCTGGCACACTGTGTACTACACTTGTTACATTTGCTCGAGTGGAAGTTTATTCCTGGGTGACCCTTATACAGTATATTGAATACTCATTCGCATTGCTGTGAAAACAGTTTTTAGTCAATACAATGCAACCATATGCAGAAAGACAGGAAGGTATTAATTACATGCCATGTATTGATTTCAACACTCTGTTCTAGAACCTTCATAGGAAAATAACTACTTTCCACTGTGGTAACCATCCAGGCATGAACACATTGACACAACATTGGTTTTGTGGGTCACCAGAGCCAGGCATTGATGTCAGATGTGGAGGGTTAAAATAAATTATGAGAACGTGGATCATAGATTATGAGAACGTGGAGCATAGATTATGAGAACGTGGATCATGGATTTTGAGAATGTGGATCATAGATTATGGTAACATGGATCATAGATTATGAGAACGTGGAGCATAGACTACGAGAACGTGAGGCATAGATTATGAGAACGTGGATCATGGATTTTGAGAACGTGAAGCATAGATTATATTGCAAAACACAGTAAAAAAGGGAGTCTGTGTGCAGAAAAGCAGTGAACCTGTTATCACAACAGGGCAGCAATGCATAGACAGAAACGAGAAAGAAAAAAATAAAGTGAAACAAGCTAATTGTGTGCGAGCGATGAGACAGACAGTCGAGGAGTTACAAACACAATATGATTTTACAAAGGAAAATTGTAAGTAATTGTCTGTTGAGAATAAAGGTTTGAGAGACCAAGCCAAGCAGTTAGAAATAATTACAATTACTACTTTGGTTGAATGGCAATTTTGGTTCCCCACACCAATTGGAAATGCGTAAGGAAAATGCAACGCAAAGACAACAATTGACAGATTGTCAGAAAAAGATCATTAATTTTGAATCAAGTTTGGAAAATGCACAGATATCCTATCAAGAGCTATGGAAAGTGTCAGGCTGTGCAGGGTCTGTGCCTCGCTGCCTTGCAAATTCAAAGAAACAGAGCATGACCTTATTTGGGCATAGGAAGGCTTTGTTCCTTTAGAAAGGAATCTAGCGAGTAACAACTGCCAACTGAATAAAATTACTTCTTAGGATATGTAAGTGTAAAACCAAGGGAATTTGAATAAAGTTTAAAATATGTTACAAGCAATGGCAAGATACAGGGGAAAATAGCTGTGTTCTGTTAAGAGCGCTGTTTAGCTAACAACTTGGTACTAGGAGACAAAAGGGGGGAAGTCAGCACTGAGAGAGAGAGAGAGAGAGAGAGAGAGAGAGAGAGAGAGAGAGAGAGAGAGAGAGAAGAGAGAGAGAGCGTGAAGGTCGCTGTTACACAGACTGTGTTGGAATAAACTTTTAGAAAGAAAACAAATGTTTTTGGAGATCAGTACATCTGAAACACTATGAAAACTAATTATGCGTAAAGGTAATTCTGTTTAAAACAATTTAAGGAAAAATGTAAAGGTTTTATCAAAATATACTGGTAATTTTATAATGATTATGAGTGAAGCCAGGCGTGGTTTTATTCTGATGTTGTTGCATAAATTAGGAGAGTAAGTTTTAAATTACACATTAGCATCAAAGACAATATGAATCATGGACTGAAAAATTAGGAAGGTAACATTTCAGGCATGGATGTTATGGGAACAAGAGGTTACACAATCGATCTCAGAGCTAGAATGAGCTACAAAGATTTCAACTCTGCAGCAACAGAGTGAGTCGGGTGCATCAGCTGAAAGACAGAAGCACCATCAGAGTCACAAGTATGCATGCTGTGGTTTAGAATATACGCGCTGGTGTCAGATCCCTTGGTACATTAGGATATAATATGTTTTATATTTATCACAATTAATGTTTTACGGAGTTTCTTGTGAGTTTGCTTTTTCAGCCGGTCAAACACAATATCTGCATACACAGGAGAGGTGATGATAACTAGATTAATGTGATGATTGAACCATAAATAAGACTAGGAATGAAATAGGAGTGTTGGTGCGAGGGATTGACAGGGCAGTACAGAACAGACACTGAGTTAATGGCAACACCAGGGTGGTAAGCCAAAGGGTGGCCAAAGTGGGGCCAAGCAATGCTCTAATTGTGGGAGACGATGCTGAGGGAAAAGGACCCCAGCAGCAGTGTGAAATGCTAGTGGATACTGGAGCCAGTTTCTCTATAACTGATGTTCCTCTTACTACTGACTATGTGATTATTGAAGGTGTTGGAGGAAGAACACGAGTTGCATATAAAACAAAACCTGTGCAGCTGAAAATTGGAGAACTCTGTAATTTGGTTGAATTGTTTTATGAAAAACGCATCAACAAATTATTTTAGAATTGGATATCATGTCTAAATTAGGACTGATCATTGACACAGGAGCACACAGTGTGGTTTTGGTAGGTCAGATGAAAATTACCAGTGTGGAAGGCGCAGGCGACTAGTGCCTCTGAAGTTGCTGGCCTCTGTAGGCTTTTGATACAGTGGTTAAAGAAAGGGGCTTGATACCAGGAGGTTCCCGGTTCAATCCCGGCTCTGCCACTGACATGCTGTGTGTGTGTGGGGGTCACTTAACCTTCTGCTCCATCCTTCGGATGAGACGTAAAACCGGGTCCTATTGTAAGTGACTCTGCAGCAGCCATTGATGAAGCATTGTTCAGCCCTAGTCTCTATAAATGGCTTTGGATAAAAGCGTCTGCTAAATGACTAATTAATTAATAATAATCAGTAGTCTTTGAAAAGTTCACAACCAAGTCCAGTTAATACCAGTTGGGTCGGGGAAATGACCACAGTCCGAGCCTTGTGTCCAGTGCTGCAATTTTATCCTATCTTACATGGGCAGTCCTGATGACCCTGGAAATAGAGCCACTAATCCTTTTCGGTCCTCCTCCACCCTTAGGGGGAGCAAGGATCCTATGCAAAAGTGAAAAAAAACAGGTATCAGAATTTCACACAAATCCAGTCTCCAGCGATTGTAATCCTTCTTGTAATGTCTTTGCTGTTTCCCCAGATATCTCCTATCTTCTAATTACTTCTGCAGTACTCAGTAGATTTTATAAGCAATGTTTTAATTTACTGCAGCAGTGGTACATTTCTGATTCCGTGAAACAGCAATACTAGTCCTTCTTTTACTAATGTTTTACCAAATTCTTTTACCAAAAGTTTAGTATTCGTTGTCTAACAGTGACAAAAAATTGTACTTCCCTTGTTTCTCAAGTGATTCTTTATCCACTTCTGAATGGTTTCTTTTCTGTTTAGTGTCTGCTTTGTTTACTCCTGGAGTTCCCTTGCTGGAGTCCAAAAAACATGGCTGACTTTCTGCACGGCCTTGTTCTCGTTCCTGCCCAACTCGACTCCTCTTTGTATTTTTGATTCCAGTTTTAGAGCAGTCTGTCGATTGATGCAGAATGGCACGCACCTGTGGCAATTTTAAGTCTGGATCCTAGGAAAGATACGTGACTGATTGTGCTCAATTATTAATTAGTGAAACTAAAAAAATAAATAAACAATATGCACACATATTTAAAACAATACCTTGCACCGCAGAATTCAAACAATATCTTAAATAATAATAATAACAATTTATATAAAAGAACACACACCTGCACACAATAACTGCAATACACCACCCCACACTCTAAATTTGTCACTTGTGACACTACTACAGTATAAGTGACTCATTGAATAAAAACTACTGCATGCCTTCACTCACCATGCCAGCCTTGGCTTCTTATTCAGAGCTCAGTGACTTATTTCCATTCAACAGGAAGTATGTTCCTCTGCAAGCAAACAACGATCTAATCTGACCTGTTCTGTGTATTTTGTGTACAGTAAATACAAACAGCAAACCTCACTCATCAGTGCCAAGGCAATTCCTAAGGGACACAAAACCTAATATAGAAAATTAAATAAAATACTCTTCTCATTGCAAAAAATGTCAGGCTCATTACTGCAGCTGACTTGACAAAATACCACTGCACATTTAAAATCTACAACAAACAGATATCAACATGTGCCTGTTTCAATAAAGAAGAAAATCAATCAAAATCCAGGATCTCTCTTTTGTGCTTCCAATGGAAGTCAGCCAGCTACAGTATGCACTTGTGTCTCTTTTGCAAAGAGATGTCTTGTACATAGCATGCCAATGACAGAAAATCAACCTTGTACTGTATATTGACAGTTTACTAGAATAAACAGTAAAAGAATGACACAATGGCATGAAAAAAAATCCTTGTCATCCACAGTAATCCGATATTATTTGCATTACCTTTGATGTAATAAAACAACTGGATTTTTTTAAGTGATTACTTGTTTTTTTAGTTCCTTTCATAAAGAATATAGAGAGATATAAGTCTGCCTTGGACAACTTGTTCTACATATTGATCTCTATATCTAGTCTTTGTATTTGTTTGAGATTATTTTGTTGGCCACTGTTTTGAACAGGTCTCCTTTGAAAAAAGAGATTGAAGATCCAAGTGGGAGCTGGTTAAATAAAATAAAATACAGATAAGACTCTAACAGCAATAATTAAATTATACTTGTATAACTGTCTTGACAAGTCTTTTTGACTGGTATTCTTTTTTATTGGCCATTGCTAACTAACACACTTGCAATTTACTGTACCTCACTGTCTATGCAATTATCATTTAGTTTAATTGTCACAATGTGACTGTGGCAGAGCTGGGCTTCTGCCTTTGGAAATACTGGCAGGGATGGAGTCAAATTCTCCTCCCTGCCCAGGTTCATTGCGTCAGGTGGGAGCAATCAACCAATTAATTGTTCAATTAAGCACTCAGCCACCTGGCATAAAAGGAGGCCTCAGCCTCCCATTTTGGTGAGAGAGTTCTGGAAGGAGAAGAAGTGGTTGTCTGTGTGTGCTGTTTTGTTAAGGTTTTGAAACCAGTGAAGGTAATGCCCAGCCTGGAAGCCGTATTTTTGTTGTAAGTTTTGTTTTGTGTTGATTGTTTGTGTTTGAAACCTTTTTGTTTGGCCCTTGTGCCTATTTATTTTGTATTTTTGTTTATTAAAAAGCTTTATTTTGAACTTTATACTGTTTCTGAGTCTCAAACCTCGGTCATCCTTGTCACAGTGACCCTTTACATTTTTTTCTTCGTCAATATGAGTTTAAAAAGGTGTATCTGATTAAGAACCACCTACAGTATCGTCACTTTGACCTTTGAACCACTTGAAATTTTTTGTTCCACTGTGCATCCTGCATGTTAAGTCTAGTTCAGTATAATAACCAAGTGTTTTTTTTTTTTTTTTTTTTTTGCTGTGCTGCTCCCAGTGTTTTTAGATGCTTGTACTATAGGTGGGCAGGCTCGAGGAGGGCTTCATGTGGATTCTGGCACCAATTCCTTATCATCCGCAGATTCCCCAGCCATCCTTCTTTGGCACGGCTTTGAGAAGCTGACAATGGCTCTGCTGAGTTTTAGCCCCTCAAGGTTGGGAGCTGCAATCCAATGTGACACTGCCCTCCCTAATTTTTCCTGCATGACTATTTCATTGAATTCCAAGGATATTAATATTCAAATGCTGTTTAACTTTGATGTTGCTCATACAGAGCCTTCTGATTGTGTTTATTGGTATTTTATGTTATTGATGTTTTTTCCTCTCAAGGTCTTTCATTGTGTGATTGTTCACTCGATCAATATGCATTGCAACTGCTTTAGTCACGACTGATAGAAAGTTAACTAGCAAACGAGCATAAGTACCTAACATACGCGCCCCAACAAAATATATGAATAAGACTTAAAAATGAAAAAAAAGCTAAGTAACTCATTGTGGTCAAAATAATTAGGCAAATGTTGTTCCCTTGAGTTCCCCCAGCCTCCATTAGCATCACCCCTCCCTAGCCAGCACTCATGCATAAGCTGGTTCGCATGCGCTGAATTCTCAGAAGCTCAATGACCTAGTGCAGAGACTGCGTGTGTCACGTTGAATAGCAATCCAATGAGCAGTTCTGGAGACATCTTGGAGACTCAATTGATCTTGAGACAACCACTTTTAGATAAATAAATCAGGGTCCTTCAAGTACCACAGACATCAAAATCAGACATCGAACTGTGCTTATCTGGCTCTTTAGTCTACCTATGTCAAACACATGAAGAAACTAGTTTTATTTTTTTAAGTGGCAGCATTGTTTACATGCATCCCTGTTGGGATCAATTGAATAGACATGTCGAGATTTATCTATATATGTAATGAGACATATTGTACAGGTGGAAGTACAAAGCCAAACAAAAAGTATAACGATAATAAAAGGTAAACAATAACAGAAGTAACAGAGTTGAAGTGCCCTAATTTTTCTCTCTCTCTCTCTTTATCTATCTATCTATCTATATATATATCCTTTAAACTCAAAAGGAAATACTAACATTTTAAAGGGAAAGTGATTTTAGCCACAACATGTTCTTTTTGCATGCAAAACAACCCACTTCCTCCAGTTTTGCCTTAAATGATATAATAAATAAATGGCAAATGCTTTAAACATTTCCTGGTTTCAAAATTCCTAAGTCTACATTCTTGTAAAAAGAACTGCAGTTAGTTAAAAACAAAAAAAGTTGTAGTGCCATCCAAACAATGTATTGGTGATTATAACATTTTAACACTGCCATGGCTTTGAGAAAACAATATAAAAGCTAAAAGTATTTAAGTGCATAATGTGTTCCGTATGAATGTTCATGTCAACAGACAATTACATTTAGTAAATCACATGCCATGTAAAAACACATCTGTGCCTTCCTTTTCAATAGGATAGCCTAATAACTGTAGGGCCATGTGGCAATGTGCCCCGCCCCTGTGTGTATTTTTGTGTTTTATGTTGTATGTTGCGTGTGTTAATGTTGGTGTATTGTAGTTGGTACACGGGATATAATGTGTGTAATGAGCATGAATGTTTAAAATGTATAATTGTATTTAGGCACGGGGATTGCACTTCACTTCACGTGCATTTAAAGTATTTAATATGTGAGCACAGGGTTGCACGGAATTAGTTCACGTGCTGGGATTCAAGTGGATAATTAATTAGTAATTGAATCTCAGCACAACAGTATATATAGATGCACAAAGCATTCACTTGGGGTTGTGTGTTCAGAGTGAAGGAGCGGGAGAGAGTGAGGAGATAAATTATAAGAAGCAATTGCTACGTGGTGCTGGAGAACCAGCACAGTATTATTATTATTATTATTATTATTTTATTTATTTAGCAGACACCTTTATCCAAGGTGACTTGCAGAGACTAGGGTGTGTGAACTATGCATCAGCTGCAGAGTCACTTATAATTACGTCTCACTCGAAAGACGGAGCACAAGGAGGTTAAGTGACTTGCTCAGGGTCACACAATGAGTCAGTGGCTGAGGTGGGATTTGAACCGGGGACCTCCTGGTTACAAGCCCCTTTCTTTAAACACTGAACCACACAGCCTCCTACGTGTTTGTTTAGTGTTCGTCCCTATGTTTATTTTGGCCTCAAGTGCTGTGTCCTGTTTTCTGTTTTGTTCAACCTGTTTATTTTCTGTGTGTTATTAAAACACTGAGCGCCGCAGCGTCTCAGATTCACTCACCACTTGTCTGTCTGTGTATTCCTTTCTGGTCTGACGTCATCACTAAAACCAGCCTGTCACAGGCCACTATCTGGGAATACAATAGCTAGCCTATGATTCTACACCAGCTTGCTTCAGGATGGACATATTCTAGATTAGGACCATGTATTTCAGAACTAAAGACACAAATACAACATTCATTAATGGATTCTACTGCAACTCATAAACTGTTAGCTTGAGAGATTGTCTGGTGGTGCATGTAATGTGCACAATGGTAGGTAAGTTTAAGTATCCACTTGATAAAAGGGCACATCAAAGAAATCCATACTGTAGCATGATATAGCCAATTGTGTCCTTGACGTATAACACATCAGCTTTCAAGTTCTGGTAGACTTAATTTGATAAAATGTCACCTCACCAAATTGGTTTTGAAAAAAAAGAAAGAAAAAGTTTTAAAAGTTTACCATGGTATTTTTTTATGTTAATTTAGCATTTTTCCCATGCTTTTCCTAAGATTATACTTTGCATTTACCATAGTCTAGAATAGTTTGCCATGATTTTTAATATGCTTTACCATACCTCTCTGACCCTTACAGTGCTTACCTATGCTTAACCATGCTTGCATTTTGTCTTATCACACTTTGCTATGCTTTTACTATGTGTGATACAGTTAAAGCAAAGAAACTCTGGAACGATGTCAATTACAAACATGATGTGGACGTGTAATTCCAGCACAGTTAGCCTATAACTGCTTTCTTGGCAGTCATTGGAGCAGATGGCAGTTCAATAATAGCAGTATGAATGTTTTGCCTGACATTTATTTGTGTATTAGAGCAGGCAAATTTCAAATACCAAGGGGCCAGATAATGCACTAATTAACCTGATTAAATATGGGTCTCTAATGCTTTAAGTTGTCTGTTTACTCGTGGATTCTGTACTTCCACCATCTAATGGTATGGGAAACAAAACCACTCATCCATTATCTGTACAGTACTTGGTTGTACGGATCATTGTGTTTTCACACGCACTTCTGTCAAGAAGCGTGATTTAAAGGCAAAGCATTACATTTGGTAACTAAACCAAAACATGTACACGTTACACCATCTTTTTTTATTAATCCACACTGTAATACATACCAGTGGTCCTCAACATTTCTTTGGTCACAGAGAAATGTGTGTATTTTTTTTAGGCTGAAGGCAAGATATGTTTTTCACTTTTGACATTTGACAAACTTAGTATTCCAAAATGTAAAATATTGACATTAAAATACAGATTTAACAAATGGACACACAGAGAGATTGAGAGCTTGGATTGGTTTGAGTTCAATCAGCATTGCATTATTCCAGCTTGTGTTAGTGTAACAGGCAATGCTGTGAGGTGCACTGCCATTAAAGATTCTAACGTCTGTAGGTGAGATACAGTTTAAAGCTTGATAACCAAACCCACAAACGAGCATCTGGAAACCCAAAGAATCAAAGAAAAGCATTATATTTAGAGAGCTAATTGGATCATTACTACCAATACATTTAATAAACAGTATTCAAAGTTTAAATGAACTGAGAACCAGGTTTTAGTGTGTGGCATATTTGATTGTGTTAACCATAAATTTGCCTTTAATCTTCCTTTAATCTGATCAAACCATTTCCGTGGTTGGCTTATTTTTTTTTTTTAAATTTTGTACAAGTTTTGTATAACATGTTCTTTAAGGGGTTATGAAAATAGCAACACATTTAATGGATGTTGTAGCAGGGCGCTAGTCAGCCCTGCTGATTACAGTGTATTTGTTTATTTTTTTTAGAACTGGGTTCTTCCCTCCGCCCCTGTGCTGTGTTATTTTGTATTATTATTATTATTATTATTATTATTATTATTATTATTATTATTATTATTATTGTTATTGTTATTGTTGTTTTGTTGTTTATTATTATACGACGTCGAACCGCTGTGTTGTTTTATTTATTTGTCGGCATAGCCGTGTTTTGTTTTATATACTGTTTAGTAACGTGGATGGGAAGCCCCATCCACATGGTATTTTAAAACTCGTGCAGAAGGTGGCCATCTCCCGAATTAATTAGGTGATTTAATTTGTTGCTAATCGGGAGATGGTCACCTGTTATAAAAAGCCTGCAGCTCTCCAACTGGGAGGGGTGTTAAAAGGAGAGAGTGAGCGAGAGGAGTGACGGAGAAACGAGATAAAGAAATTAAACATAGGAACAGTGAAGGCAATCTGCCCAGCCTGACCTGTGTTGCAGTTATTTTGTGTTCGAGAATTGTTTTTGCTTAAATATTTTCTTTTGCTTTGTGAGCAGTGTTTTTGTTAAAACCTTTTATTTATTTTTGTTATTTTGTTTAATAAAAACGGCAGCCAGCCGATTCTTTCTTTTGAACTGCAGTATTGGTGTCAGTTTGTTTTTGTTCCTGCTTCTGTCTGACGTCAGACCATCGGTCACCCTGTCACAGATGTGAATAATCCAGTCTAAATGCCTGAATCAATATGGGAATCTTTTAAATTACAGTGATTCATTCAGTAAACACATTAGTGTTATGTTGATTTTAACAGCAAAACTGAGAAATGTGTAGCATCAACATTATCAGCTCAGCCTCTTTTAAATGCTTTGCTAATTAACCCATTAGCCCAGACTCATTTCATTCCAGTTTAACTGACTAGTATAATACCAGAATAATTATCCCTTGTCAATTTCTCTCACAGCACAGCATACAAACATGTTAAAAAGTGAACAAACACACTCGCCTTTAGGGGTCCTCTCTCATAAAAAAATTAATAAATTAATAAATTAATTAAAAAATAATTCTGTGAACAAAACATGTGTCAAGATAACCCATTTATACCAATGTGGTAGCTTTATTCATTTTACCAACATTTTTTTTCCCCCAATTTAGAATGTCTGATTATGTCCCACAAGGAGTCCTCCAATCCCATGACCAAACCAATTGCCTCTTCACACCCAGAAGCTGGACAGTGGATGTCGGCTCCCTGCAGGCCTCTAGAGGACAAAGACCAGCTCAGCGGGTGTCCGCTTGGGTTCACAGGGCTCCTGCCAGTAGGGGCTCAGGGAGCACACTTTCGAGGAGCAGTCTGTGCTGTCTTTGCTGCTTATCTCTTTATCATATTTAAGAAAAAGAAATACATATGTTTATTTTAACTAGAGCCTTTTCCAGCTTCACCTGCATTTAAACCATCTGAAACAAATGCCATATTATATATGTGATATAGAGCAGTATACACCACTTATATACAATTGAACAATTCTCAATATACAATACTTCTTTACCTTATTTATTGGACTTAGATTTATTTTTGATTTTATTATTATTATTATTATTATTATTATTATTATTATTATTATTATTATTATTATTATTATTATTATTATTTGTAATAACACCAATGTTGGCACCAGCTTTTCCAAAGAGTGTTTTGAAAATATTTAGTTTACCCACTAACTGTCCTGAAAAAACTGAGTACAAATCTGCCAGTTAAAATGTTACTTATTTTGTGTTTCCAATAAAAGCTAAAGAAGTGCTGCAAGAGATTTTAGTCAGTGTCCTGGGCTATTATTTGTGACAAATGCAGGCAATTAAACTCAGGTCTCGTTTCTGCTTAAAAGCAAGACTTGGCACATGTGCCGACATACACAGATTTGTGTATACAAATAAAAAAGAGGGGGTGTGGGGCTGGGAAACGTGTAAGTATTACCTATTTGTTTTCTCTGTTCTCATGTAAGCAGCAACCATTTATTCACAACACCACTTTTCCCTCTGGTCCCAGGGATGCTTTTTCATGATTATCTCTAAGTAAAAAGACAACCCAGCACTGCTGCTATTAGACTCTAGGGGTCACACTTGGGCTATACTTCCCTTGCTTCTTGTAGTAAATGGTCCAACAGTAACACTGCATGTATACCCCATTCTCCAGGAAAATGTGTCAGACAGAAACTGTACAGCACACCAAGGAAAATGTGCAGAGAGTGCATAACATGCTTCTGCAGTCAGTAAACATTTGTTCACCAAGCTCTTGCCCTGTCACCCTGCCTCCTAGCCGGGCTGTTTAATGCATAATTAAGAAGGTCAGAATTAATGAAGCAGTGCGGAGTAAAGTTCAAGGAATCCCCAGGCACTATTTATTCTATTAGATCTTCAGGCATGAATGTCAGATTGGCAGGGATGGAGACAGGAGCTGGTAAGCAGCGGCGCCATCCCAGGGACGAGGCTCACCGAGCCGCGGCTTACCTGCAGCGTGGAGTCATTTCCGAGCTCCTTCCCTGCGAATATCACCCGCAGCTGGTGAGCCGGAAACCCGTTACCTAGCAACCGCCTTCTTGAGCTGGAGTATGCTGGCACCCACGTCCACCTCCACTGGGAAGCCATGGCTGGAGCTGAATCTGACAAAGACTGACCAGGCAAAAAGAAAAAAAGAAATCTTAGAACAGAGATTAAAAGCAGAGCTGTTAAAGACAGCAGGGGGTGTTCTGCCAAGCATCTCACTTTAAATTTTACAGAAAGTGGCATCAATTATTTAAGGCCTAGTCTTTCTTAAAACATGTTTTTAAAGATGACCAAATACCCGATGCAGTGTCAGGTGTCATGGACATGCTGTATGAGCAGTCTGGTTCTGTGTGACATTTCACTTGGAATGTAATGACATTGGTATTAAATCATATGTGGTTCACTTTGTGTACAGTCTACCAGTGGCTCCCAGGCTAAACTGAACTGAAACATGTACTCAGTTTAAATGGATCACAATATTTCATTTGTTAGCCCTTCTTATTGTACATTTCTTTTTTCTGTTTAATATCACAGCAAGGCCTGCTCAAGTTAATTTAAAGGGTAATTGAAGGTGTCTGTCAAGGAGTCACCCAAACTAGAATTAAAGGAATCCCATATGAGAGGAAAATAACTTATTCAACAAAACAGATGTGATGCATCTAAAACTTAACCCACTGACAGAAACTAGAAAGTATAGCATCTCATTATAAACATGTAAACATATAATAACAGTTGAGATGTCCAAAAACAATTATTATTATTTTTGAAATCTACTTCACTTTTTATGTGACGATGTATTCCCTGTAACACACACACGCTCACAACATTTTAATAACGCAATACAACTTACCATACCAACCAGGTTTTTCAAATATCTACCTGTATAAAAGCGTTCGATATGAACTAACACCTTTGTTCGACTCTCTGGACCTGAGCATTATCTTCCTATCGCAGAATAAAAGTAGTAATTGTTACTATTCTATGCAATAACCTTTATATGTGCTGGTTCCTTACACAGAGTTTCAGTTTCATAAAAGCCTCATTCGCGTGGCGTTCATATGTTCTGAGTCAAGTTGAAAGTATTAGGAGGACAATCAGCTACCAGAGAGATATGATTGGGAAAAAAAAAAGTTTTATGAAGACATTTGCATTTAGTGTAAACGCAGGAATTTAAATAACCAATAACCAGTTCACTGTACTTACCAAAAGCATACAGAAGTTCAAGTTCCAAAATTAATTTCATTGTCTGTCAAATTCCAATGCAAATATTACACCACCCACCAGAATTTTAACTAAATACATCCCAAGTATACTAGTCGTTCATTTACATTTCATGAAAACCATTTGCTACCATTTATAATAATAGATTAGAATTGGAAGGTTCCAGTGTATAACAGAAAGTAATTGTGTTCTTTCAGTCAGTTTCCGTAATGAGATTCTTCATAATGTGTTTCTTACTTGCAAATATGCATTAGATTTCCAATCTTCGCACAAAACTGCTGGACTAATTATATTGTCTTCAATAAAAACATTAAACATGCTAATATTTTTTCAAAAGTAATTACTGCTATTAATCCTGCTATTACTCATAATTGCAATTTGGTGTTATTTAATCTGAAAAACTCATGTTAATTATTTTCCCTGATAAACTTTCTTACACAATCAGAAGACAATTCCTATACAGAACAACAAAGCTGATAATTATTCATTTTTCATTTATGTATTTATTTTTGGATAGCAGAAAGAGAAGTTAATTAGCAAAGGATAATATGCTGCACACTGCACTATTTGTTTTCTGCAAATTCTTTGTTAAACCACTTAAAAGATATTCAGCTGTGCATTTCCAAGCCAAATCAATGGCAGTGATAAACTGAAGGGAAAGCGGGCTTGTACAGAGGTGAGTGTGTATTTCATTGTGTGAGTGAATTCTGTACTCCTCCAGACTGTTCATGCAGAATAAGAGCATGCTCCTCCTGGTTTGGATAGGCCCACTCAAGCAGGTGGATCTTCGGATGTGCTGTCAATCAGGGAGAGGGAGGTAGAGTGACTGAGAGTAGAGTGGCCTTCAGTGCTGTACTGGAAGGATAATGTTCGGACATCTATTGAAACAAAAACAACGCGGTACAAGCCTACAATTACAGTGGTATATAACATAAGAGTCCAGTTGCTAGTTTCCTCTACAGTGCATATTGTAAAGAGTAAGTGGCTTCAACGGCACTGCGATTGATTTGTTGTACATTCTTCATACTATTGCATAGCATTTGTAATCATTCATTTAACTTGTCTAGAGGAGGACTGGACAGCCTTCCTAATTCCATTCTAATAATGACAGTATGGCTTTTCAGCTCCCATCTACAGTACTGTCTGATGATAACAGCTCGGCATTGGAGCAACATCACCCAGGACAATCCAGAATGACTACAAATGGCGTACAAATTAAAAAAAAAAAAAGATATTTGAAAATACTTACTCTTTAACATGTCCCCAGGCTCAATGGATTTTGTAAAACATGTAAAATGTAGAAGATGTAGTGCAGTGGTAGCCATGGCCAGCTATGCTGCATGCCATAACTGAGGTCAATACGACTTGGGGTTTGGTCAAAGTGCACGGAATTTAGAATCTGTTTAATTGTATAAATGTTTAAACTTGAACATGTGGTGTGGTGTTATAAATTATTTCAGTTAAAAAAAAATCAAATATATACTAGCTACAAGAGACAAGTATTGCTGATAAAAGCGTTATTAAACTCCATGACACTAAACTGCATGGCTGTAGTTTGTCACTAAATCCCCAGGAACTCAGACTGACACAATACCAGGTCCAGAGGGGTTGGGAATTCCCAATCCATCAATCCACCAAGCTCTTGGCTGTGAAAACTACGATAGCAAATGCAAGATGCTACAGTACATGCTGCTTTGCTATAAATCTAGTTGGACAGTAAATTGGCCCTGTGTGATCGGACCTCAAATGCACAAGGTTACTGTATAGCTGCTTTTTCCAATTCATTTTGTTACATCCTAAAGTAATAGTTGCATTAAAGCCATCCTGTACCTGACTAACATGCTGTATACTTGAGTCAAAGTGGTTTGCAGTGCGCAGGTGTAGAGGTGATGCAGTGCTCATTTAATGGAGAAGATATATATATATATATATATATATATATATATATATATATATATATATATATTAATGTTTATTAAAAAATCTCACTGGAACGTCAAGAAAGTACTGTTTATTTAATGCACTTAACTTTGTTCTTGTTCATCAGATAAAGTGAAAAATTATTTGCTTAACTAATAATACTGGCTATACACAGCGATGTGTAAAGCCAGTCAAAACAACAGGGTTCAACCTCAAGATTATAATAACACACACTTGAAAACACCTACACAATCACCAGCCCAACAGTGAGTGCTCCAGGTGCAAGTGGTGTTGTGAAGACACGAAACAGTGGTGCAGTGCAGTCTGGTTTTGATGCTGACAGCTCCCGGATATTTAGCCGTCTACAATGACAAATAACAACAGTTAAATAGATAGACAAGACAACACTAAACACTCACAGTTTCTTTTTATTCCTCCCGGTCATTTCGTAACCATAACAGAGGAACAGATTGCTTGGCTACATCCCCTGATATACCCTCAGTCATGCCTCCTTCAGTAGCGAGTGCAATCACGTCTCCTCCAGTCCATGACTGACACATCACCTACCGCATTAAGGCGATGACTTCTGGTATTGTGACTCCGCCCCCTTTCTGGATGGCCGACTTCCGACCCTGGAATGAACTGCCAAACCATCCAGTCCGGGGCACACTTTTCCTGTTATACAGTGCCCTCACAGGTCAGGAGGGAGATTGTTGACTAGGATTCATATGCTCTCTGTCACAATACTGTATGGTGCTTCTCAACCTGAGAAACCCTAATTCAATTGTAGTCATTATGCTCCCCAAAATACCCAAGGCATTGAATTTGCCTTTGGTATTTTTGGGAATTTGCACAGGATTTTACATCAAGTTCCATTTTTACAATTTTAGTTTTAAAGACCCTGGGCTACCTACTTTGAATGTGCCTGCAGGCTTTCTCAAGACCCCCCTACCACTGGGATAATGTGCTGCCCAGTCTGCACACACAAAGTGTGCTTTTAGTTATATATGTTAAAATGGAGGGTAGGTTATGCTTAAGAAAGAGAGCTAGGCTATATATGAGAGTATGCGTTCTATAGTTAATGACATGACATCTCTCACAGTCCTTGGGATTGACAAATGAGCCTTACTGCAAACTGGTAACTCTGGTTTACCACTAGGCAATTCAATCAAAGCTATTCACTAGACAGAAAAAAAAAACATGTTGTACTTCAGATAACCATTATTTAAATAAATGTATGGGGTGAAATTTCTCAAGAACTCCACAATAATCCTTCAATCAGCAATACTACTGCTGGCTTTGTCTCTTCCTGTAGTACAATGACAAAGTGAATGTCAGGTCAATTCTTTTCATAAATCATATTCAAACTTTAACCAAATATTTACAGTGCAGATGAGTGGAGGTAGTTGTTTGCCTAGGTCTGGATTATGTTTTGCATGGGATGCAATGAAGTGCATGAAGGTTCATTTTAGTTTGCTTTTAGGCAGCAGAGCTAGGCTACTGACAAAACTAGCAGGATCAGGCACTTTCCATTTATGTAAAGTTTAGTCAAAAAACATACTGCTACGTGCGCAAACATTAATGTCATGCTAAAATAAAAAAAAAATGCTTGAAGTGTCTAATTCCAGGCACCCCACTATACAAAAAAGGCAGTGCTATTAGATCAATCACGCTGCACTCAAGTGTTCCTCTCCTTTCTACGAATGCATTCATTTTATATTTAACTTGATGCACAGGATGCATGCACTCGATTATAAATGTATAAGCCTGTGGCATTTTGTTACGCTGTTGGAAATAAGACCTGGCTCTCAAGGGTCTTTTAAAATAAATAAATAATGAAACTAAACCAAACAATTCTGCTTTTAAAACACAAGCTCAGTACAACAACAACAACAACAACAACAACAAAAAAGACAGTATACTGTACGGATAATTATCATCATACAAAAAACAGTTCATCATAAAAAATCTGTTTTCATATTTCTCAATTTATATTGTTAACCCCCTCCCCCCCCTCACTTTATGGTTTTATATTTATTTACACAGAATTATACAGAAAAACTCCAGCATTTGCTGTTAAATTGTTTGAACCAACTGCTCAATCACAACAGTGTCAGTTTATTACTCACCTTACTGCATTTCAAATTAATATATTTGTATATTTCCTTATCAGTTTCCTTTATACTCATATACTCATAAACTGTTTTACCTTTAAAATAAATGTGGTCACAGAAATAAAACTAAAAGTCGGTAGTTATCCACTTTGCAACAGCATTGTTTATACAGGGTGTCCCACTGAAAGTAACCCAGTAAGTAGTACAAGTATTACAACATTCAAATACATAATAAATACATTTATTCTCATTTAATCTCATGATGGAGCAGCACAGACATGCACAGGAATCCTGGTTATTACAAACTCTGTTTATACAGGAATGTCACTCCCAACGTGGATATGGACTGAATGCCATCATCTAACTGAAACAGTCTTTCTATTCAATGAACTGTTAGAAGGTTTTTTTTTTAAATAAGCTTCCCATTCCTTCACTTAGTGCTTTGCTCCATAATGCAGTTCCATGACTAACTTTTCTATTCAAACAATGACTACACTTATTGCGTTGCATGTACTTGAGTATATCAAAAATAGTGCATCAGGGATTGAATTACAGTGTGCTATCTAAAACAAATGTAACGCGTTAATCATAGAAGTTAACGGTGATTAATTGACAGCCCTGGTTTTTATCCATAAAATACAGTTTCATATTTTTAAACATTTTTAAGCTGTAGTTAAGAAGCCTGTTTCATATGGCACATCACATTCTCATTTAGAGATTTACAAATTGTATTGTATTCATCTTTAAATAAATATGAGATATCTGCAAATAAATCCTTTTGAAGATATCTTAATTTCATTTTGAGATATCTAAAAATGAAATAACGAATAAAATATCTCAAATTGAATTACATATATCTTTAAATAATGGTACGCCAAACTGTCATTTAGAGATATCGCGAAATAACTTCCTGTTCATTTAGAGATATCTTGAAATAATTCTAAGATATCTTGAAATAACTTTGTGTTCATTTAGAGATATCACAAAACAACTTCCTGTTCATGTAGATATCTTTAAATCATTTTTAGATATTTCTAAATAAACATGAAGTCCATTAAAAGCAGAGCATTTTCACAGGAAGCCATTTAGAGATATTTCTAAATAACTTCCTGTTCATTTAGAGCTATCGCTAAGAGAGATCTCAAAATGAAATAAAAAACTACCAGTGAAAATGCTCTGTTTTTAATGGATTTAGATATATCTGAAAATGAACAGGAAGTTATTTAGAGATATCTAAAAAGTATTTAACGATATCTCAAAAACATTTAAGGGTAGATGTACTAAAGTGTTGTGCCTGACACAATAGTCGCAAACCAGTTACAAACGAGTCGGAAATCTTGGGTGAAATGTACTAAACATGTGCAATGCTGTTAGCGACTTTTTAGGGAATGCTTTGTGGCAGCAGTTTTTCTTTGCGGTTCAACCTTAGATAAATATGTAATTATGGACGTTCCTGCATAAATTTACAAAAAGGGGGTGGAGATAGTGCAAATGAGCGTTCACAAATATTCTAATGAGATGTCCTAAAGGTGCAGACAATTTCGACACTTACAATTGCATCAGTTTGTTCAGAACTTTTGAAAGCATGTTTTAAACAGTCACAATTGTTGCTGGCATTTCCCAGTCTGCTTTTGTTCGTGTGTTGCCAGTTGTGCCAATGCATTTTTGAGTACCTAATTTTCACTAAAGGGTGTTCTTACAAGCCTTGAAAACAAATTTCTATGACATTTCTGGTTTTCTCAGCATGTTGGGAGCAATAGACTGCACACATGTGCCACTAACCCCTCCAGCTCATTGTCTAGGCTACTAAGTTAAAAATAATAATTAAAATGAAACAAAAAACCCTAAAATCATTTAGTTTCAATTTTATTAACACCAATTAACACCAATGTGTACAATGCAGCAGCATGATTTCTTTTGTGTTACCAGTAGGCTAAAAAAGAAAGTGCACTAGGTATTCATTTGATTTTACTACTGTACTGTATTTTGTTTGTCTATTTATTTTGACTCAAAGTACCATGTGCTGTATGTTGTTCAAATGTTTTATTTTCTGTGTATTATTAAAAAGCACTGCAGTGCCTTTGCACTGAACTCAGCTGTGTCCTGCCTCGTTTCTAGTCTGATGTCACCCCTGCAGCTAGCTTGGTTACACGGCTCTTTCCATTAACACATTTTCTCTTAGTACGCATGACCAAATGTATACAAAAATGCAAATTGCGGTATGTTTGTGCTGCGACTGGCCCATCTTAGTACATCTACCCCTTAGAGATATCTTAAAATGAATTAAAGATATCTGAACATGCATTTTAGATATCTCATTTAAAACTCAATTTAAAGATATCTGGAAATCATTTTGAGATATCTCTAAATGTATTTTAGATATCTTAAAATGAATTAGATATCTTTAAATATCTTCAAATATTGTGAGAAATCTAGAAATGATTTAGGGATATCTTACAATATTTAGAGATATCGATAAATGAATTTGAGATATCTCAAAATGATAATGTGGCTTGCCATAGTTTGGAACAGTTAATGAATGCCAAGCTGTATTTTATTCATAGAAACAGACTGACTTCAATAAGCCTTGTAAACATTTTTAAATTGCTTGGTGGGCTGCTGAGAAACAGCTTTTAAGGAAGGTCGAAAGCCAACAAATACATTTTTACCAAGGGTCAAAGAAATGACTAGACATCAATAATGGACCAAGCACAAGTATTATATTCTATTCTGTACCTTTGAAGAGGTTTGCACCATTGATGAGTGTTTTATATAGAGAAAACATAAAGTAGGCCAAAGATAGATGCATGGACTGTGCAGTAAAAAAACAATAATAATAATAATAATAATAATAAAAAACTTTAAAGCAAAACAGAATTTTGTCATTTTTATTTAAAATAAATAAATTAACATGAAAAACTCAATAATACCAATATTAACTTGCTATAAAATATAACAGCAGACGCAGTAGATAATAAATATTATGTTTGAGGAACTCCTACTGTAGATAAGCATACAAATGACAAGGAAAACAGACCTTTGGCAAGATAAGGAGACTGAATGTATTTATTTTGTGTGATTTCCCATTTGTGAAAACTGGTTGCCACAACAGACACCTCTATTTATGTATTTTACTAGTCATATACAGCCTTTAAAGTGAGGTTTATACAACACTGTCAAACAAGCTTATTTATATTAAAAAGTGTCTTATTTCAATACATTTTTTTTAATAGGTAAAATTGGAGACCAATTTTCATAAATAATATTAAAAGGGAAACTCAGTTCTTATCTGTCACCCAATCCAGTCTATCACTAATGGAAACATTGGCTATGATTAGGTAGCATCCACTGCCTAAGCAAGTCCCTATTCATTAGGTTTTATTGGGTAGCTACATAGGAGAGCCTATGGGTTGGACAGTAGGACTTCAGGTCAGTGGATAGGCTTGTTCAAACAAAGATAGTAAACAGGGGCACAAGGAGGTGTGTAAGGTGAGAGTCAAAGAGAGCTACTCAAACAGGATCAGCTTGCTTGACCAGGTCAGGGATAAGCTACTTGCCTCTTCTGTTGTAATCAGGGTAAAAACAAAATCATTCAAATCAGTGGATCACAATCATTCAAATTTATTTTATGCAAAATGTGTCATAGAAAGGCATATAGCAAATACCTTTTCATGCTGCCTGAAAGCATTTCATTGCTCCATCAAAAATGGGAGCATTTGACCTCAAACACTAAAGCAGCCAGTACAAACAGATGAAGAGGATTTGACAGATGCAGCAACACATTTATTACAGTGAAACATTTATTATGTGTTTATGAGGCTCAGTGGCATTAAATCATCGAGGGATCCCTGTATTACTATGCATCTCGAGAAGATTTATGGCTTCATTTTATCTCTTAAATGAATTTACAATCTGTTTAGGGCTACACAACATGTGGAAGGCAGAGTGCACTGTCTCTGACAGGAGTGTTGGGACAGGGCCTAGAAATCAGAGCGCACTGAGCGACAAGTGACAGCGAAGCAGCAACTGTCAGGAGACATTTAATATTGAGGAGCATGCACATTAGCCACGAAATAGAGGACATACTGTACTCAGTTACTAGAATCGGGTGAGGCTGGTTTGAATCATGTATGCAGGAGTTCAGAGCATTTCACTGTATTTTATTATTATTATTATTATTTATTTCTTAGCAGACGCCCTTATCCAGGGCGACTTACAATCGCAAGCAAATACAAATACATTCAAGTGTTACAATATAAGTCATACAATAAGAACAAGAAATACAATAATTCTCAAGTGTGACAAACCACAATTCAATAATACAGCAGATAATAGTGAAAGTTACATCAGGATATGATTAAGTAGTGATAGTTACATCAGGATATGATTAAGTACAAAATACTACAGATTAAACACTTGGCAGATTACAATATTCTGAGGTACAGGATTAAATGCAGTAAAATAGGGGGCAGATAAGAGCAAAATAAAGCATATTTAAATGAAGGGTGATAGTGTCCCAGGATACAACAGAGGAGTTCTACAGGTGCTGTTTGAAGAGGTGAGTCTTAAGGAGGCGCCGGAATGTGGTCAGGGACTGGGCAGTCCTGACATCTGTAGGAAGGTCGTTCCACCACTGCGGAGCAAGGGTGGAGAAGGAGCGGGCTCGGGAGGCAGGGGAGCGTAGCGGAGGTAACTATTTACTGCATAAGAAAATAGTTGTGCCCTCTAGTATAGGATAGGTATCCAAAGCACCACTATTGGAAATCACTGCTGGCAGGAATTTAACCAGTGGCCATGTATTAAATAGCTCCAAATCCAAATTCAATGCATTACTCCCAAAGCGACAAAACAGGCAGTAAAAACACAAATGTGGTGTCAGTGATATTAAATCCAGTAGCAAGTAAATGAACAACCCAGCACCATTTTATGTTTTTTTTTTCATTATGATGTAATACCAGAGAAAATAACAAGACAAGCATTACAATCAGGAAGGCAAAATTCAGTCATATAGAATGCAGTTCAACACCAGATGGAGCATTTTTATTTTTCAAGAAAATAACAAAATAAACCAACAAAAAGGTGACCCTTTCAGGCTGGAACCGGAGTACCAAAAGAAAAAAAAAAATTATAATAAAAAATAAAAAACAAGCTAAAGCTATCCCTGTGCACAGGACAGAAAGTACAGACTACTACTTTTTTTGAGTCCCAGGTTGAAACTAATGAACTCCCAGCTCCTTCCTTATACATGTGGCCAGGCTAAAGTGGTAATCAGTTATCCAATTTAGCCTGACTACACTGTCACATAATTTTTTCAGTTCCTCTCCAATCAGGTCAGACTTAAACCAGTCCAGCCAATTTCTCACATGGTTGGCTAGCCTCCCTGTTGAAGGGGAACTACACAGAATGCAGGGATTTAGCCAAGATCCCTATTGGCCACACAGACGTCTATTCATCTATTACATCTAATAGTATTAGACCAGAGTTACACAGTACACAATATACTGTACATGTTACCTGCAGTTATTTATAGATGTGATGGAGGACACCTCACTCCGTCACAAGACAACTGACCAGTTTAACTTGCTGAAAACAAATTGTTGAACAATTCAGTTTAATCGCTTCCCTGATATTAACTTTTAAAACCAGTTAAGAGACAGACACCAAGATCGAAATACATAAACATGATTAATGATTTATTTTGCATTTTAAAAATAAATAAACCAGGTATTCTTTCTAATGGTAAACAGGCCAAGCAGCACTTTTACACAATGTGAAAGGTTTTGTTTTTTTCAGAAGGAACAGTATTTTTTATGAAAAAATGAATGAATACTTTCTAGATATGCCTTTACCTTTTAAATAGGATAGTATACAAAGCAAAGAGCTCTCTGAGAAAGACAATGAGACAGATTTTCAAAGCCCTGCTGCACATATTTCTAGTTTCTGAGCATTCTATTCTGTTGTTGAAAAATCAGAGTAGAATGTCAGTCTCTGGTGCCTTACAGAACAAACTGGTCTAACATAGGAAGCTCACTGGGGATCTGAGACCCAGTCAGGAAGAGCAATTCCAGTAAATTGCATTTTCAGATACTGTTGACTTAACCAATAAAAATAAAATAAAACCATTCTTCGTTGATAAATAGCATACAAGAGAAAAATCCATCCAGGTTCAGCCCCTTTGATGATGTTGAACGATTACCCGTTGCTAGGCTGTGACATTCACAAATAAAAATGATTACTCATTGCTAGGCTTTGAAAGTCACACATAAAATTATGTTTTCAGTATTATTCTTAAACAATACACCAAGAGGAACAAAGGTAAATAGAAAAAAAAGAAAACACACAGTGGAAAATGTGCACGCAGGTTTGGCACGAGTAAATGCACAAGTTACTTCAAGCAAAGTATTTAGACTCACTTTTTTGGAAACTGAGAACAAACGCGTTTGAAGTTTTTAATGTACTACAATTTTAAATGTATTTTATAAACTTGAACAGCTATGCTGAAGCAATTCTATTTTTACATCAATTACAACCTGCTACACTTTCAACCTACAGTATTCTACACACCATTGACGGATAAGTAAAACTCCTCATTTTAAATTGACATAGGTATATTAATTATGTTTACACTACTCAAGCATATAAAAAAAGCGATGACAATGAACCCGAGATGGATTATTTCCAGCTGTAACATTGCAAACAAAAAAATATATAAACTGTAGCAGGTATTTAGGTGGGACTATGTGTTTATTTGACCGTTTTCTTTGTGTAATTCTAAACCAGCTCGAGCTCGACCGACAGGTTTGTGTTTCTGTTTTTTCTCTATTTCTGTCATTCAGGTCCTGACATCATGGATTTTCACAACTCTGTTCCTCCTCTAGCCCTGCCTTGCAATCTGCTTTCTTGGTATCGTCAAAGTTCTTCTCCGCTGATTTCAAATTGGAACTTCCGTCCGTGCCTAAGCGGTGCATCATGGGAATCCAAATAGTTCCGGTAGCGACTGTTCTTTGTATGTAGATCTGATCTATATCTCTAAACTAGCTACTTGTAGAAGATTGCACACGTGAAATTGAATTCTTACTTATGCACTTATTTTCTTTTGATTTGGGTATTGCTGTGAATTGTTGTTTTGAGTTTTATTGTTTTGTGTGGTATTGTAATATTGAATTTCACTTTTGTTCTTTGCGTTGTGTGAATTATTTATTTTATTTTAATTTATAAATCTCCCGCCCAGTTTGCTAATGTTGAGCTAAGTGACTGCTAATACAATATTTTCTTGATACATAGATTAACTCTATATGGAATGTTTGTAAGCCCAACAAGATTTATTTAACTGGTTAGCTGTTGATTGGCTTGATAGTATTGTTGTGTCTAGGAAACCTGTAAACCCATTCTAATGTAAAGAGATGTTATTTGATTGCTACTGCTGAGACCTTACAAAATATTTTACCCTCCAGTTTTAATTGTTCTTTTAAAAAACTTTTTTTTTTGGAAATCAAAATCTTGTCTCCTTCTCCTTGTATGGTGTTACGTACATGGTTGCTTACTCAATCAAAGAACCTGAGTGTTG
This sequence comes from Acipenser ruthenus, assembly GCF_902713425.1. Taxonomy (NCBI): domain Eukaryota; kingdom Metazoa; phylum Chordata; class Actinopteri; order Acipenseriformes; family Acipenseridae; genus Acipenser; species Acipenser ruthenus. The sequence goes on from NC_081194.1 coordinate 5,443,253, forward strand.
GGAACCTTAAGTTAAATTTAAAGCTTTCGAAGTAGGACCTTGCCCACTTTAAACACGGTTGCCTAGTCAGTGTTTGGTCATAGGACCTTAATTAACCTCGTGAGCCCGTAGCTACGTGCTACAAAACCATCACAAAATTATCAATAGAGAATATTTACATGCACCGTGCGTTTTAAGGAAATCCTCTGAACAAAACATAGGGTAATAAAGAATTTGAAGAACATCAGTTGTTGAGAGGTCCAATATTCTATACGGCCTCCCCCCATTATTATTATTATTATTATTATTATTATTATTATTATTTATTTCTTAGCAAACGCCCTTATCCAGGGCGACTGTAAGTCGCCCTGGATTCTCAGCACTAGTAACTAGGCTGCTCATCACTAGGGCTGACACCAGCAGAGTTATTTGAATGTGTGGACTTCTGTTTTTCATTTGCTCTGAAAAGTAATGGATAAACATTACACTGTAATAAATAGAAACAAAGAACCCAGCTCAGCCTGCAGATTAAAGTTTTGTCATGAGAAGCTATTGTATTAGCAAGGCTTACAGGTAATTATAACAGGCAGAGAACCCCTCAGATCTCATTGAGAATATACCAATTAATACACTGACACTGTTTCTTAGTTCCACAGCAAAACAGACCACAATTAACATTTCTATTTGTTAAAGGTATGCTCACTGTAGTTTTTCTTTCTATGGGTTTTCACTGTATTGTCTTTGCAGATTAACATGCTGCTGCTTCAGTTTATATTTCATAAAAAATCAACCTTCGAGGTTCTTGTTCACAGTTTCCTTTGGCAAACACGTGATGCCAATTGCCTTTTGGAGTAAAGCCCTTTTTTAAATTTCAGGAATCTGATTCTCTCTGCTTTATTTCCGTATGTGGCCCTGCCACACAGTATTATAAAGGTTTTGGGTGGCCAGGGCATTTTAAAATTCCTTGCAAACTCTCTTAAAACAATCACAACGTACCAGAAACTTGAAGCAGGCTTTTCATCAATTCAAAAGTGTGGCTGCACTTATATACTATATGGTATCATATAATGTTTTGATTCTACCAACTACAGTTTCTGAAATTTTGTGAAAATATTTGAAATGACAAAATAGTGGACATACTTCAGCAACTTTGAATTGTATTTCACCAGTAAATAAATGTGTTAACTGCACTTCTTGATTCTTTAGCGTGACTGTGTGCTGTGCTCTATCTTTGAATTTTAAGCATGCCTAACTGTAAACGTAACCCATCTACCGAATGTTAATAATGCCTTTAATTTCACCCACCACCTCACTTTTGCATTTACGTCAACTTAACGCCCCGTGGGCATTGACGAGGCAGAATCCGGTATATATTAGGAATCGTTTGACTAAAACAGGTTCTCCCTGCTTATTGCTTTTATATTACACTTTTGATTGACCGGAAAAGGGTCTACAAAGCATGTCCTGGTGCCTTTCTACAAAATACAACCACTTTTTCAGAACTCTTCACTGAAAAGTCAAGATGAACATGAAACCATTTCCTTTTTTTAACACAGCTATGATAACTGGAGGATCGTAAACTTTTGGACACAAAAGTTGTATTTCTTTTCCTGCATTGGTTTTGATGTGCTGGTATCTGTCCCTTTATAGAAAGAACCATTTCCTCTGAAAGCTGAAGCTTTAAGGTTGGCAGATTGCCTGGTGAAGCGATCATATACAATTACCTTGTTTTTCTAAGTAATCCATTCTGGCACCATGTATAAAACCAAGACCAGTGGAAATATGGCAGTAGATGTGGAAATATATGTGACACTGCATGTGTTATGATTTCCTTGTAGAAACTGTCCCTGTTACAGTAGCAGTGTGAATACCCCACAAACATTACATTCCAAGCAGTGTACACGACAGACCATAGACTAACAAAACACAGAAACTAGGATCCAAATACAACTCTAAGTTAATAGCCCCTAATGTCTGAGTTGTTATTTTGCGGTTGGGCAATTTTATTGGATGTTTTTGTGAAAATTTTGATCATCTATCTTTTGCTACCCAGCATAAAACGAAGTTGTGCCTGTGACGGAAATAGAATGATCTTTGATGGTAAATCACCCACCCGACCTGTGAGGGCACTAAGTAACGGGAACAGAGTACCCTGGACTGTTTGGCCTGACACTTAATTCCCAGGGTTAAAAGGAAGTTGGTCATCTAGAAAGGGGGCGGAGCTTCGGTGCACTAACTCATCGACCGGGAAGAGAAATGATGTGGCAGCCGCGGATTGGAGGAGCGGCTGCAATCGTTTACCAAGGGGTCATGTGTGACGGTATAAATAGTGGACGAAGCGACGTAAACTCTTCCTTCGTTTTGGTTAGAGTAACAACCTGGAAGGACCCGTGATTTCTGTGTGAAAAACGTATCAGGAGTGTTTTGTTTGTCTCTAATTGTTGATTATTATTAGTAGACGACTAACACGTTCCAGAGCTGTCGCCAAGGGCCAGCACAAACCCAGAACAGCACAGCACTTAACACAAAGTAAATTGTACCTGCACCACGAGCACTAATTCACTCACTAACTGACTTGTGTATGTGTTTTGTGTTATGAGTGGGTGTATAAAGAACGGGACTTTTGGTTGCGAGTCAAACCCAGGGATTATAAGTAAAGTAATACACGCCGCTGCATCACTTTCTATCATTATTGTTTACTGTTTGTTTTGCCATTAGGCTTTGGAAATCAAAAGCATTAAACACCATTGCACCTGGTTATCGTTGCCTGTCTGTTTCTTCTGCACTGCTGCATTGCCTTCACCTGCACACACTTACCCACTTTGCCACAGTACCCCATTATGGATAATGCTAGTAAGAAGAAGTAATGGGACTGAAGATCTATTATTACCTTTTATGACACTGGTTACTGTGACAACATCACTGAAAATATGGGCACAGTGTGGGTTCCAGCATGACTTCCTTGTCGGCATAATGTAAATAATCTCTTACACTGGCCCAGTTCTAACAAAGTGCACAGCAAATGAGTAGATTCGTCTGTTGTCATGTTTAATCAAAAGAACAGTCAGACAGTACTGATTTCTGGGGAGACATCTGCGTGCCTGGATTTCTTGAGTTCTCTCAGAAGACATCGGGCTATATTCTCAAGCTCTTTACTCCAAATCTTTATTAGCTCATTTTTTGGTCAGAAAGGAAGAATGTACCCTATAAAGTTAACAAACCAAAAATAACTCAAACGCACATTTCAATTAGGGCTTATAAACAGTCGTATGCTGGTTCTTATTCATTTTAGAATTGTTGCGCTAATGACGATTTGGAGAAAATAGCTTTGAGAATCTAGTCCATTGTTACTGTATATTCATCCAACAGTAAACCACCTCACAAATGAAATGTATACAACTCCATACGGTTTAAATGTTTTTTTTTTTTTATTCCTTACCTATTTCAGTAGGTTGTTTTATTTACTAATATGTCCATGTAAAAAAAAAAAAAAAAAAACTGAAAAAAACCTATGGATGTTTCCTGTAGAATATATTACAAAAACACAGCAATTCTTTGTTTTGCCCCCTGAGCTATACCAGAGCTGAAAGATGCAATGTATCCACATCTGCAAGAGGCCACAGCTGCTCATCTGGTATTCTGAGTGACATACTGTATTGGCGAGCATGTTCTGAGGGAAGCGTGTGTCCCCACAGATAAAATCACCAGTGGGTAATGCCAAAATAACTGCCCTGTCAACGTGTTCATTCAGATAAAGTCCAATAAAGTCCAATAGAGCTAATAATGGATGTTTCCAGAGTACTACCCACTACTGGCTGTCTCTCAGGATGTGGCGAAACTAGGCTCTACTATATAGCATTTGACTGGTTATACCAATCGCTGGATGTCTTTCAGGAAAGTGAAGCTAACCCTCTACTCTATACTGTACAACCGGCAAAAAATATATATTTTACTCTCCTCGCCTGGTAACAATTTATTTTCTACAAAACAGAATAATAGTAAAGGCCTGACTCACCAGAAATATTCTTCACACTGTAAACCATTTCTACCTTGAAGCAACTGTGTTGGGCATCCTGTCCCTGCCCTCCATCAGTCAAGGTCAGTGAAGGTTAAATAGGTTAAATATACTCCAGTAAGACAGGGTCTTTGTGAAGATCAGTTCATTTCCCCATAACGCACCTGCTCAGAGTTGTCTCACTGTCACTAAATCTCACAAACTCACTATCCCTTGTCTTTTTCCTTTTGCCCTTTTCTAATAACAACAAAAAAATGAAAATGAAAAAGACAACAGAATACAGACAGATTTTATCTGTTGAGGTGAGAATAAGATACAGTATGGGCTTAATGAAAATTATTATACACAGTAGAAATTGTGATACAGTACTGTAGAAAACAAAATACAACTGTTATTCCCTGGCCACACCACTGCGGTAACCAGAAACTGCTCGTTGAAAGTAAAAAAAATAAATAAATAAGATACCCAGCTAGCTGCCAATTTTAATCCACTCTCAACATAATGAAAAGTGTGTTATTTACAGATAAACCCACATGACAGTAATTCAAAAGATAGGACTTGTTCTGTCAATCAAATTAGGGCGGCAGAATATCATCCATTCCAAATGATGAGTGTCTGGGTCTGAGTGGCACACAGCCAGATCAATTACAATGCTACAGAAGCGGTAATATGAAGACAGATTGGCTTCATTCTAAATAGACGCATCAGTGAAATGGAAGTCTGGGGACTCTTCAGTGCAGGAGCCAATTACCAGCCAGCATATCCTGGATCTATACCGCACTGCACTGCTAAAGGTATTGTTGCTACGCTCGCTAGTTTATATATAAGAAGGACCCACTGTTGTAACTGCTTTTTATATTATCTTGATTGATTGCACACATTAATCAAGCTATATTGTTTCATACTTGCGCTGTCTTCCTGACAGATCAAATTATAGGCAAAGAGGGCATGAAAATCTCTGCAGTTGAATGGCGCCTAACCAGAATATGAACTGCTAAAATATACAGTGCAGAGTTTTTTTCTTCTTTTTTTATAGTTAACATAGTTATCTGCCCCAGCCTTTCAGTGCATCTGACCTTCTTCTTAACCTTTTAACCTTTAAAATGTGCGGTTGTATGAGATTACTGGAAATAAAATGTAACTCACTGATACTGGACATTTGTGAAAGACAGTAGGTCTCAGGTCAAACAATGACCCTCTTCCAGACCAACCACTTTGAGGTACAGTACTCTGAGTGAGATGGTTATAAGGTGGGGTGCAACACATACAGATAGGATCCTGACATCTGACAAAGCGACATTCCCCAGGTCACATCATTAGTTATTTACATGAATGCTGTTGTCAGGTGCTTGGAGGTTGTGTTAAATCTACCACTTACTACCTTGACATGAGATCTATCATACACCTATACTATCCATCCAATGGATTCATTTGGGTGTGGGTCCTTAGTCAGTGTAATCCCAAGGGGGTTGGGCGATGACGACGTCAAGCCAAGTTTGGGAACCTCTGATCTAGTCCACTGTGTTCATTGCAGAAAAATCTGCAAGATGTAAAAGTAAAAGAAACATGTTACTCACAGTACATTAATATTTGTATTTTTATACATGCACAATATTTAATAAAAAACAGTCACTCATTTTGGAGCTATTATAGATATTATCCATGTTATCTTTGTATGTGCTTTTGGCATCTATCAGAGGTGCTGTGCTTTATTAACTGTGGATATTACAGACTTAACTAATACAGGGCATCCAAAAATGGACTTGCTTGTTCCCTGTGCATTGTATTTTGAGTCTAAACCTCCAGACAGTAATAAACCCCACGACTGAAAGACAGCCCTTTATCTGAGGCTTTTTGTAGTGCCCTAAATGCCCACGCTAGCATGAACTACAGCGTATCGATTGTTCATAAAATGCAACCAATAACTTACATTGTATTCCATTTATATATATTTTTTTAATTTCCCACATATAACAATAAACAAGACTGATTCCTCAATTTAGGAACTCACTTCCAGCAATTAGGAAAATAAATATCCTTTCACTGCACTGTTTGGTTTTTTTAAAAGGAAAATGTGAGCAGTGCATTAGCTCACCACTGACAGACAAATAGCTACCCTGTTCCTTAGGAAGGCTTAGGCCTTTTTAGTAACTGACATTCATTTTCGCATCTGACAGTAAAAACCTCAGGACCTGGTTGTTGTGAAGAGGATTATCTTACAGATCAATGCTGAAATTGATTCCAAACCACACTATTTATCAGCCTGAAGCCAAAGCATGAGGAGTAAGGAAATATTTCCTCTCCCTCTACTCCATTCTTATTCCACTGATGGAAGCAACAATAAACCAGACTTCACATTAATCCCTGACTTTATTCCCTAGCCTGCACTTGACAAACCTAAAACTCTCTGCCAGTACTGGGGGAGGCGCGGGAGGTGATCTTGTGAAGTTCAAGCAGTAATGGGCACACAATTACAGTATGGTTGACTGTATACCTCAGTATCGGTTAGTCTATTTCAGTAGTTCTCAAACTTTTTGCATGTGAGAACTTTTTCCCTTTCCTCTTGGCTGTGGTACTTAATAATCTCCAATTTGCACAATAACAGTTATTACAATAGTGAAAGCCATTGTGTGCTTGTATATGAACCTTGTTAATTGCAAATTTCACAAAGATTACAATTAGAAAAATCCTTAACCACATGGTATGTGCAAACAGGTCAGTGTATATGTTAGGATCCCAGGCCGAAATACGACCCCATCGGCTTGGGGTTAAATTCCATTTTAATAGATAGCTAAAATCTTGGGGTTGTCTTACGAATTATCCCATCGAGGTGCAGAAAATTCACTTTACCTGAAGCCAATCTGAAGAAGATCCGATCATCCCTTCATGTCAAAGTGAGACTAGTTTGAATTACCCATCTGAGCTTTCATCTCTTCATATAAAAGTGAGACTGAATTATTCTCCAGGGAAATAAATATAATACAAAAAAAAAAACTGTTACTGCTGTAATAAATACATTGCAGACCTTTTGAATGTGTCATTTATAGTTATCAAATGTATTTTTGACAGAAATTCATGTTTTTAATAAGAGTTTTATTAAAAACATAATAGTACTCACTGGAACCGGATCTCTGATATTTGTATCTGGTTCGTCGGTTCCAAAGCAAGAACTGGTTACCTGGTTTCAAAGGAACCGGTTCACACATCTCTACATGACATAACCCATAGGGATACGAATTATTATTATTATTTTGTTTTTGGTACAATGATACTCGAAAATATCGTTTTAGACGGTGGATTGCGCCATTTGCCAGCTTATTTCGAAAACCCTGCAGTTTGGTAATTAACAATAATTTGAGGACTAGTCTTTCCAACACCTAGGGAACAGTGACAACATGTGTTCAGGATGGTTCTTTCCAACTCATTAATGGGCTACTTGATTTGACAGTAATTAGACAGCTGAGCTGCATGAAAATCATTAGCTTTTAATGAGATGATTAAATACCCCCCTCCAAACAATCCTGTAATTCCTGCCCTCCCCCAACCCCAAATAAAAGGGGGCATTAGTATGACATGGACTACCACAGGAAGACACTTTTAAACACTACAATTCCTGTCAGGTACACCGTGTTCTTTACTTAAGAACTATTGTTAATGGGGAGAGGAAAACGACTTGACTGTGACAAGGGGAAAGGACAGTGATAATGATGAGATTAGGCACAGGTTTACTCTTGGCGGTTAGTAATGCAGATGCTGACAACGGGTTCAGCTGCTCTTGAATATTCAAGATCCGAATCTCATTTTGATCACAATTTACTGTGTGGCAGATCATCTGAGTCTGGGTCATTTTTTGGCAACAGGAAGCTCTGTATTTGGCATCTCTACAGCCAATTCCAGTACAAGTGTGGGCTGAATTTGATTTGATTCTGCACTAAACATTACTGAGGTAGTACATGTGGTAAATTTAAAAGTTGTTCGGTTCTATCACTTTTTTATACAACTAAATTGTGTGAAATACTGTACAGTTCAACTGACTGAAACTAACAACCCAATATGTAACCCTATGTTTTCCTTTGTATCACAGCTAGTACTGGTAAGGTTATTGTATATACAGTATGCATTGCTGAATGGTATGTTTTAGTGTCTTTATCATCTGTGCATTGAAAAAACACATAAGGTAAATATATTTGTGAAGAGTTTTGTAGAAACTGTGTTTAATTTAAAACATCTGCTTCCTATAATAAGTGTGAACGATTAAATGAATATCAAGGCTTTACCTTGATATTCATAGTCTTGTACAGTACAGTCAGATCGTTTATGCACTGGTGTTAAAAAATACTTTTTGTACACATTCTGATCTTTTGAATACAGGGTGTCATTCAATTGATTTAATGGTGGGAGATCCAAATTCTGCCATCATTTAATTCAATAAAAAAGAATCACCATAAAACAGAAACACATTAAAGAGGCATAGATTAAATATGTACAATATCTAATTCTTCATCTTGCATTTATTAATGACAGCAAGACAGCAACTGGTTCCTGAAATGAACTGTCCTTATTGTGAGAACTACAGGGTGCGCTGAGTATAAGTGGTGATAAGAGTCTTTTGAGTGGACAAAATTATCTCCAAATACACTCGGTGCGTCCTCTGGTAATGGCTATTTTATGCCAAGTGATTCGGTCTAAGATATGAAGTGACACTTCAGCTCTTTTGATTTCAACCAATTCAATCATTACATTCAGCAACAGGCTGCTGTCTGTGGGCCTCATTTCCAAAGCGTTTCCTGTACGCAAAACTTGACTACCGTGTGAAGTTCTGTCCCCGTCCTATTTACTGTTCCCATTTCCATGCAGAAAACAAAGATTTAGTGGATGCAAAGTGAAAGGGGTGGAATAGCGTCGCCGCCTCATTTGCATTGAATCAATGATGTTTACGTATGCAAAGCAGCATGTGAAACACAGGTAATGAGCTGCCATACATTCATAAGCTATTCACGGAGGTCTGACAAGGATTTTGCACAGGAAAAAATTACCCCAAAAATACGCTGACTGAATGCTGCCGCAAAGCAGAGAGCATAGGCAGCAGAAGCTGTGTACTGATTTGAAATGGCAGATATTTAAGTTCCTGTATAGCCATAATGTGGCTATACCCTTTGCGGTCCTATGTCGGACCAGGTCCGACATTACAATTTTCCCTTTCCAGTCCGAAAAGACATAAAAAATCAAAAAGACATAACAAACAGGTCGCTAGTCGTTTTTTCTCAGGAAAAAGCCGAGAAAACCATTCAATGGCCGAAAAAAAAGGGGGCGGATCTGAGCAATACACATAGCCCTGGCACCACAGAGATAACAGACATAAACAAACAAGTTAGCTGCTTCTGCATCCAGCGCGCAAAGAATATCACAGACATTTGCAGAGCTTTTTTAGATGTTATAGTAATAAAATAATGACTTGGATCACATTATTGAGGAGTTTGGTGATAAAACAAGATGGTTTATCGGTATGCATGACTATGAAGAGGTATGTAAAAAATACAGCGAACAAGGGGTGGGGCGGGGCTGGAGATACAATACTGAGTGTCCTGTTGATATGCAGTACTTTTAAACAGCGCATCTAAAATAAACTGCGCGTGTGAAAATAAATTGGACCTGACACGCCTGAGACGCGCTGAATAAATGGACCGCTAAGGGTTAAACCTGTTTTACTGTGAAAAAAATACTTTTAAACAGCGCCTCTGAAATAAACTGTGGGCTGGGCTTGTGCCAATTTTTGTCTCGTCTGACGACAAAACCTTTTTCCACATGTCTGCAGTATCATCTACATGCTTTTTCGCAAACTCCATACGTGCTTTAAGATGAGGCTTTTTGAGTAATGGCTTCTTTCTTGCCACCTGTCCATACAGGCCAGCTTTGTGTAGGGATCGGCTTATTGTTGATGTGTGAACACTAACTCCCATCTCAGACACAGAACTTTGCATTTCTCAAAGTCATTGTTGGCTTCAGACTGACATCCCGAACCAATTTCCTGCTTGCCTGGCTGCTCAGTTTGGGAGGGCGACCTGATCTGGGTAGTGTCTGGGTGGTATGATGCATCTTCCACTTCTTAATAATGGACTTCACTGTGCTGAGAGGGATAATCAGCGCCATTTAAATTTTCTTGTACCCTTCTCCTGCTCTGTGCCTCTCTACCACTTTATCCTGACTTGTTTCGAAAGCTCCTTGGTCTTCATGGTTGTTTTGTTGGATCACTATGTGAGTTGCAGCTTGAAAGTCTTTATATACCTGAGGGAAATTATCTACAAGTTAAACCACTTTGAGTACACACAGGCTGAAACCATTTCACTAATTTTGTGACCTTTCAAACAAATCATTTGCACCTGAGCTGATTTAGGGCTGCAGTAGCAAAGGGGTTGAATACTTTTGCAACTGAGATTAATCTGTTTTTCCCTATAAATCTTACTTATTTATATTCCATATGCATTTCGTTAACTTTATCAATGTGGAGTAGTTTGTGTAGATTCTACATGTAAAGTGTAATTTAAAAGTGTTGTGGAGTACGCTAAGGTGCCAACAAAATGTGAACACTTGTGCAAACCACTGTGTGTGTATCTATATATATATATATATATATATATATATATATATATATATATATATATATATATATATATATGAATAACAAACTAACTAAACTAACAAATAAATAAATAAATACAACCTCCTAAGATAAAGACACCACCCCCCCCCCCCCCAAAAAAAAAACTTAAGGAAAAAAAATGTAGCAAAAAATGTAAATATATTCTTAATCTCAAACAAAAAAACGAAACAGAGGTCTTATCTACAATGGAACTCTGCTCTGGAGTTGTAGTCCTGAGAGCTATGCATTATACATGTATGCTGTGTGGAGTAGTGCAGTGGTTCTTAAACTGGGGAGCATTTCCCCTATGGTTTAAAAACTGTGGAATTGATGATGCGATCAGAAACCCAGAGGCAGTGTAAACTGCATGCTAGTAGAACTGTTCTGTTTTTATGTTAAGCATTTTTGTGTTCTTTTTTTAGAAGGGTTTAATTAAGTAACAGACAAAACTGTTTGTGTCAGACTTGTTGAAAATCTGTAACAAAATGGTTGATTGTTATTGTCGATACATTGTAGATACGATTATTAATGCAGGCATCATGTTGGTATTGCAAAGTCTAGAAACAAAAAATGTTAAAAAGTTTTGCACCATACAAAAAAGAGCTGATTTTGCCAGTGCTAGTATATTAACCAGTTTGAAATGATTTTGAAGAAAATACAAGCATTTTCGTTTCGACTTTATTGTTAAAGATTTCACATGTGGCAATGTTGCCCTACAATTACTGCATAGTAGTACTGTGATCGTTCTGCTGTGTTAAGTTGTGAACCATCGTTTTAAAACTGAAACAGCAAATGCTTATCATTTAAGAACGATAGATACTGTAACTGATTAGAAGGCCTTAGTTGCTGCAGTGACATTGTAGATGCTATAATGAGTTACTGTAAATGAGTATCAGTTTTAGCAGACATATTTAATTAAGTAAACATTTATTTAAATGTTTTTGGAATTAAAAGTATAAATGCAAAACTGTGAATATTTTTTTGTGAATGTGCCTTGAAAAAAATCCCCCAACGTATAAATCCACCAAATTTAATATCAGCCAAAATGTCCCGTTATACGGTATATCTTCCAACAAATCTTTATGCTGACACCTCCAGGCATGTCAAAGTTTGTAGATGTCGCTGTACATCTGACTGGTGCCTTTTAATCTTGCATATTTTTGGATGACGCCCGCTGCCATCTGGTAATGTATGTTGTTTATCAGCTTACTATGTAGTAAGCGTTGGTCACAATCAGTAAACTGTAATTTGCAGTGTTGAGTTTGCTGTTATTATGATGGATCGGTGGTTGGTTTGTGCAAATAAATAAATAAATAAATAAATAAATAAATAAAGCTAAAAAACTGCAGTGACACACAGAGAAGCCGTGTGTGTGTGTGTGTGTGTGTGTGTGTGTGTGTGTGTGTGTGTGTTTGGGGGGGGGGGGGGGGGCGTCAAGTACCACAGACAAGAGGAAGGGGGACGTGGCCCAAAAAGTTTGAGAACCGCTGGAGTAGTGGACACTGCTGATGTACCCAAATGTATAAATGGGTATCAGAATTTGTATGTAAAATAAGTAATTGTAACTCGCTTTGGAAAAAAGCGTCAAGCCAAATAAATACATTTTTTTTTCACATAACCTTACGATAAATACCCACCTTAATTCATAAAACCGTTTGGGATGAAAATGATGCACATAAAAAAACTAAGTGAGAATGACAATACTACTGAAAAAACCTACCCAAGCTTTTTTATTCTAGCTAACATATCAAATAAAACATACCGTTAAATAGGCTGGCATTAACGATAAAAGGAAAATGACTATCAGAACGGAACAGTATTCAGTAAGTCATTGAATAAAGCAGTACCGTAATGTTACGTATAACTGAGCAGTCTTGGGTACATCCCATGGATAACACACAGCTCTTGAATACTGCCCAAACAAAAACACCATGGCCAACTATATAAAACACTAGAACTAGAACACGAGATTACAGCGCACTCAAACCAACATTTCTGAAGCTGCTAGTGTATAGAAGGGTGTAGGTTATATGCTGGCAATTACGACAATACTAATAGAATTATATAATGCCCATGCTTTTTTAAATGTATTTTCTGTTCTATTTTCCTCTTAGTGGCCATATTGTTTGACCTAGCAAGCTCTTGCAGGCCACTAGCCCATAGCCAATAGGTTCAAGCTGGCTTTGTGTCTTTGGGGTGAAATCTGTCAACACCATTCTAATTATTCTTTCTCAAAGCAGCGTACGTGAGTGAAGAGGGCAGCATTGTTATAATGCATTTGGCCCTCCGTTTCCAAGGGCAAAATCACATTATACGATACAGAGGCAATGCAATCTTGCAAAATAGCTCATGGTTTCACTAACCTTTGGGAGGATGCAAGCTTTGTCTTTGATGGGCAGAGGTTTCAGTTTCACAGCCTCTAACCTTCTTTTCTTTGTTCTTTTTCTATGCAGTTGCATTCTGCTCAGAGACCCCAAGGTTACAGATACTACATGCCAGGTTTGTTTAACCTTTAACTAAATAATATTTACCTACGATAAGGACAGGTGGTTAGCCTGAAGTGAGGTCTCAAGCCAGGCTTATGTCTAGGCATGACAACCCCAGCTGCGGTTCTTATAACCCATTTCCTCCCACTCCAAATACACCCTCCTCTGCTTTCAGAAATTCAGGTGATGCAGTTCATGCAGCAAATGGAATATAAAAGAGATGGCTTTATTTGGTAAAAGCAGACACTTAACATTGCATTTCTCCCATCTGTCTCAAAATGAGTTAGTACTGTGCTATAGTCTCCTCTCAGGAGGATTTTAACTGTAACTAATAACTGTAACCCACCCGTTATCCGATTTACATAGTGAAAGTCCCATTTTTCAAATGAACAGCTTGAAGCTAATGTTTTTTGCTCTGATGTGCTCGCAGTAATCCAAGGCTTCCAGCTAAGGATTCAGCAAGTCAGATTTCCCTGGGTAATTCGGTGTTCCAGAAACATAAGTTTACAGACATGCTCTGAAGTAAACTGAAGGTTTGACAAGCATTCAATCACACACAAAACTTAGTTTGAACTTTTTCCCTGTTGCGATAGCTTCCGCATTCTAAAATCACCAGCAGTAGAAAGGCTAAAGTTCTGTGCATTTGGAGCTGTACCCAGTGGAAGCCATCATTAAAGTGAATGTTTGCATATGATTATTGTGCGCCTGGGCGCAAATATTCTGCAGCCCTGGGACAGACCACATGGAATAGACAGTAACGTAAGAGAGTACATAAGGGTGTATTCACAGCAACCAAAGAGAGAGAGAGAGAGAGAGAGAGAGAGAGAGAGAGAGAGAGAGAGAGAGAGGAGAGGGTTCCTTATATATCGGGAAGAGAAATAATCTCCCCACTGGGCAGAACAGTAGCCTATCCCCATAACAGAATAGGGTGACTAAACATGGTGGTTACTTTACATTCCACAAGCTTAACATTCATAAATACTGTTTCACTGATTTGCACAGGATGTCACTGCTCTCAACTGAATCGGAGAAAATTGAAAGACTGATGGTATACTTTTATTTTCACAGTGCCATAAAATAGGTTTTGGACAGTGAACCTGCACGATCCTTCAGATCATGACTAATGATAAACAAAAAAGATTAAAACAAACAAATTAACTGTATTTAAAAAGAAATTTGTAGACACTAATGGTGTGAACATTTTGTAAAAGTGTGCGTGTTTTTTTTTTTTAACGAGAATGAATATGCTGTCCTCACAATGTGCATCAACGCTTTCCTTCCAGCGAAGAAGAACCTTATCACCTTGTAGATAGCACACTGCTCCTCAAAGACATTGACATACCAGTGCCACAAGTAAACACTTTATCCATGGGTTGTGTCAATACTGTCAAAACGAACACTGGCCTATGCCTTAATTACAGTACTGAACAGGTATGTTCCCTCTTCAGAGTGCCCTGATAATGGAAAATCAGATAGTTCCAGTATGAATGAAACAAGGATTTACTGGCATTCCTAAAAGGGGGCTACCTGCAGTACCAGGACAATCTTACTTTTTACATACGTATTGAAGTCTAGATCATCAGAGGTTTTTTTTTTTTTTTAGAAATGTTGTTTACAACATGATTTTGTTACTATGATGCATATCCAAAACCGTCCATGTAATATCTGTACTCATTTTTTGCATATACAGTTATAATTTCTAGAAATTTCTCAAAAAAACAAAGAATTTTAAGAAAAATCTTTTGTAAAGTTTTGATTTTGCGAATGAGGAAAAAAGTTACAAGAAATAGAATAGAATATACAATTATTTATTTCAGCATTTTTTCTTTGCAAAACTCAAAAAATGCTAATTCAAAAGTATTCATACCCTTTGATGCTATGATAGTATTGTCTACAAGGTGCTAGAAATTTCAATATGATAATGTAGAACCTAGTTCTAGAAAAGTCTAGAAAATTCTGGATTTAGGTGAACAGTCTTAGAGAGTATAAAAGGGTTAGGCATACGATGATTACTGTCATTACCAACAAGTCAATATGGGTAAAAGTAAAGAGCTATCTGAAGACCTTAGGCTGAAAATTATTTATTGTCATAAAGCTGGAAAAGGATACAAGAAGATTTCCAAGCATTTGAGTATCCCAATAACAATCAGAGATTGACTGCCAAAGATATTCAAAGTGAATTGGCTGCAAGTGGGACTGGGGTTTCCATTTCAATCATAGGTTGAGTATTGCATGGTGAAGGTCTCAATGGTCGCAGGCCAAGCAAAAAGGCACTCTTAGGAAAACGTCACAAGGACAATCGCTTAAAGTTTGCAAAATGGCATTTGAATGATGGATAAGAGTTCTGGTCAGAGGTTTTGTGGAGTGATGAAATAAAAATCAAGCAGTTTTGTCACGCTGATAGTCATAACATTTGGAGAAAGTCTGGTGAGGCGTACAAAGAAAAGAACACCAAACCTACTGTCAAGCATGGAGGTGGTAATATCCTTCTATGGGACTGTTCTTCCTCTAATAGCACAGAAAATTTAGTTCCAATACATGGAAAAATGGATTCCATAGCATACCAAAGATATTGACCAATCATCTGAAACCCTCCGCTACAAAACTTGGTTTAAAGCGCAACTGGACATTCCAACATGACAATGATCCAAAGCACACATCAAAATCTACTTCAGAATGGTTAAAGAAGAATAAAATCAAGGTTCTGGAATGGCCTAGTCAAAGTCCCGATCTAAATCCGATTGAGAATCTTTTGGTATGAGTTGAAGGCTGTGCACAAGAGAAGTCCTCGGAATTTAAATTAACTGGAACAATTTTGTGTTGAAGAATGGTCAAAAATCACTAAATAATCATGCCATAAGGTCATTTACAAATATCTTAATTGTTTAAAAGAGGTTATTATTGCTAAAGGTGACTCGATATCAATTTCATTTTCCTTGTCAGAGTATGAATACTTTTGAATTATCATTTTTGGAGTTTTGCAAAAGAAAATGTTGATATAAATAATTGTAGACATCTATTTTTTGTAACTTTTTCCGCATCCACAAAAGCAAAACTTTTGCTACAAAAGATTTTTCCTATAATTCTTTGTTTTCGAGAAATTTCTAGGAATTATACATTTCCATTGGGGTATGTAAACTTTTGACTACAACTGTATAATTTTTAGAATGTAATGCACACCCTGTGTATAGCGTGCATGACTAAGCAGTCACATCTCTAGTACTAAAGACACCTCTTGTGTACTACCTAGTATCTAACCCCATGGCATACTATATTGATATATTCTAATCTGAGTACACCTTTTAACACGCAACCCATATATAAACAGAAATAATACTGTATATACCCTTAATTACAGGTATGTTACCTCTTCACTACATTTCACTAAAAAGTTAGAAATGATGTTGCACTACTATTAAATATGCATATAATATTAATGTATATGTAATTAAATTGATTATATATTATCTCTGATATTCCCCTGGGCTTTATATTTTGTATAAATCTGATACATATCAAGCTACATATTACTGGAAAGAAAAGGGCAACCAGCCTTCTGTTCTTACAGCTTCATATTTAATTACCTGCCTACAATATCTAACTAAACGTCCAGATTCTGGGTGGAATTTCAATTTTATGGTCATAATAGAAAACAGGGAAATTGCAATAACCTTTCTGGTTTTCAATCAAAGTGAGGAAAGATTCAATTACTTGAATACCTTCAGTGCCACAAAGAAAATGTATTGAAAATGATGAGCCGACTTAAAGTCATCATTAACTATAATCCCAGATGGTTTTTATTCCACCACTCCTACCGGGGCTTGTTAAAGTGTAAATGGAGAGGCAAACCAATAAAGAAAGAATTACTGAAGTAATTACTCTGCACAAAAGGAGAATGTAAATGATTCCCTAATTATTCGCTAATGGAGTAGAAGCATTCCTGCCCCATCAATTCTGGAGCTGAGCACATAATCTGAAAATAAAAAAATGACTTGAAGAAACTAATTCAATTTGAAAAAAATAAATAAAACACCATCCCAGACCTTAACCTGCATTGTTACACCTGTGTGGTGTGATACAGAACAAAGACCTTTGTTAAACGGAATTCACTGGAAAAAAAAAAAAAGCGATTACGGTACATGCAATAAGTGACATGCAGCACATCAATTTAAAATAATCATTTTGTGTCAGTTTTCAAATGACATTTGTTGTTGGCACAGACATTTCAGATCATTCACACACAATTCTAATTTCTTCTGTGGCTAGAATGCAGTTTCCCACGTTTACTTCTTTTGAGTCAAAGCCAAGCACATAAAGTAGATGCAAACAAACAAGAACACAGCAGCACAGGCGATACAACAGTGTGCAGAGCATGTCATAACACAATACAAACAATACAACAGTGTGCAGTGCATGTCATAACACAATACAAACAATACAACAGTGTGCAGTGCATGTCATAACACAATGCAAACAATACAACAGTGTGCAGAGCATGTCATAACACAATACAAACAATACAACAGTGTGCAGAGCATGTCATAACACAATACAAACAATACAACAGTGTGCAGAGCATGTCATAACACAATACAAACAATACAACAGTGTGCAGAGCATGTCATAACACAATACAAACAATACAACAGTGTGCAGTGCATGTCATAACACAATGCAAACAATACAACAGTGTGCAGTGCATGTCATAACACAATACAAACAATACAAGTGTGCAGTGCATGTCATAACACAATACAAACAATACAACAGTGTGCAGAGCATGTCATAACACAATACAAACAATACAACAGTGTGCAGAGCATGTCATAACACAATACAAACAATACAACAGTGTGCAGTGCATGTCATAACACAATGCAAACAATACAACAGTGTGCAGTGCATGTCATAACACAATACAAACAATACAAGTGTGCAGTGCATGTCATAACACAATACAAACAATACAAGTGTGCAGTGCATGTCATAACACAATACAAACAATACAACAGTGTGCAGTGCATGTCATAACACAATACAAACAATACAACAGTGTGCAGTGCATGTCATAACACAATACAAACAATACAACAGTGTGCAGAGCATGTCATAACACAATACAAACAATACAACAGTGTGCAGTGCATGTCATAACACAATACAAACAATACAACAGTGTGCAGAGCATGTCATAACACAATACAAACAATACAAGTGTGCAGTGCATGTCATAACACAATACAAACAATACAACAGTGTGCAGTGCATGTCATAACACAATACAAACAATACAACAGTGTGCAGTGCATGTCATAACACAATACAAACAATACAACAGTGTGCAGAGCATGTCATAACACAATACAAACAATACAACAGTGTGCAGTGCATGTCATAACACAATACAAACAATACAACAGTGTGCAGTGCATGTCATAACACAATACAAACAATACAACAGTGTGCAGAGCATGTCATAACACAATACAAACAATACAACAGTGTGCAGAGCATGTCATAACACAATACAAACAATACAACAGTGTGCAGTGCATGTCATAACACAATACAAACAATACAACAGTGTGCAGTGCATGTCATAACACAATACAAACAATAAAACAGTGTGCAGTGCATGTCATAACACAATACAAACAATAAAACAGTGTGCAGAGCATGTCATAACACAATACAAACAATACAACAGTGTGCAGAGCATGTCATAACACAATACAAACAATAAAACAGTGTGCAGTGCATGTCATAACACAATACAAACAATAAAACAGTGTGCAGAGCATGTCATAACACAATACAAACAATACAACAGTGTGCAGAGCATGTCATAACACAATGCAAACAATACAACAGTGTGCAGTGCATGTCATAACACAATACAAACAATACAACAGTGTGCAGAGCATGTCATAACACAATACAAACAATACAACAGTGTGCAGAGCATGTCATAACACAATACAAACAATACAACAGTGTGCAGAGCATGTCATAACACAATACAAACAATACAACAGTGTGCAGAGCATGTCATAACACAATACAAACAATACAACAGTGTGCAGAGCATGTCATAACACAATACAAACAATACAACAGTGTGCAGTGCATGTCATAACACAATACAAACAATACAACAGTGTGCAGAGCATGTCATAACACAATACAAACAATACAACAGTGTGCAGTGCATGTCATAACACAATACAAACAATACAACAGTGTGCAGAGCATGTCATAACACAATACAAACAATACAACAGTGTGCAGAGCATGTCATAACACAATACAAACAATACAACAGTGTGCAGAGCATGTCATAACACAATACAACAGTGTGCAGTGCATGTCATAACACAATACAAACAATACAACAGTGTGCAGAGCATGTCATAACACAATACAAACAATACAACAGTGTGCAGAGCATGTCATAACACAATACAAACAATACAACAGTGTGCAGAGCATGTCATAACACAATACAAACAATACAACAGTGTGCAGAGCATGTCATAACACAATACAAACAATACAACAGTGTGCAGTGCATGTCATAACACAATACAAACAATACAACAGTGTGCAGTGCATGTCATAACACAATACAAACAATACAACAGTGTGCAGTGCATGTCATAACACAATACAAACAATACAACAGTGTGCAGTGCATGTCATAACACAATACAAACAATACAACAGTGTGCAGTGCATGTCATAACACAATACAAACAATACAACAGTGTGCAGAGCATGTCATAACACAATACAAACAATACAACAGTGTGCAGTGCATGTCATAACACAATACAAACAATACAACAGTGTGCAGAGCATGTCATAACACAATACAAACAATACAACAGTGTGCAGTGCATGTCATAACACAATACAAACAATACAACAGTGTGCAGTGCATGTCATAACACAATACAAACAATACAACAGTGTGCAGTGCATGTCATAACACAATACAAACAATACAACAGTGTGCAGAGCATGTCATAACACAATACAAACAATACAACAGTGTGCAGAGCATGTCATAACACAATACAAACAATACAACAGTGTGCATAGCATGTCATAACACAATACAAACAATACAACAGTGTGCAGAGCATGTCATAACACAATACAAACAATACAACAGTGTGCAGTGCATGTCATAACACAATACAAACAATACAACAGTGTGCAGAGCATGTCATAACACAATACAAACAATACAACAGTGTGCAGAGCATGTCATAACACAATACAAACAATACAACAGTGTGCATAGCATGTCATAACACAATACAAACAATACAACAGTGTGCAGAGCATGTCATAACACAATACAAACAATACAACAGTGTGCAGTGCATGTCATAACACAATACAAACAATACAACAGTGTGCAGTGCATGTCATAACACAATACAAACAATACAACAGTGTGCAGAGCATGTCATAACACAATGCAAACAATACAACAGTGTGCAGAGCATGTCATAACACAATACAAACAATACAACAGTGTGCAGAGCATGTCATAACACAATACAAACAATACAACAGTGTGCAGAGCATGTCATAACACAATACAAATGATGGGCTTTGAGATAAAACAAGCATGTTTATTGAACAGACTGTTACAGAACATTACATTACTGACAGAACATTGTAGTTATGGTGGAGTTTTTATACATTGAAAGTACATTTGTCCATTCGGAAATGCACACATGCCTGGCACAGGGTTAGTATATGGTGACAAAAGCTATAGAGATGGAATTGAACATGCTGGTATAACATTTCGAATATTCCATTGATGTTCCTTTATTGGGCCTTAGTTGATACACTGTTAATTCAGGATGATGCCAACAGTGGACAGTGATCTAAATATTGATTTGTAGACTTTGTGGTAAGTATGTAGCTAGCCACATGTAACTGTTAGCAGATACACTGGGCAGAATTCACAAAGCATTGCCTGCTGTGCTTCATATTGGTAATGTGACAAACCTACTACAATGTGGAGCACAGATGCAGCACTAAAGTAAAGGCTTAGTGAATCTGGCCCAGTATATGTTGCAGGAAATTCCATAAAAAAAAGAAAGGAAAAATACAATATATTATATAATTAAGCATATTCAATCTGCAGCTGGCTCATCATTACTGAAGTTGTGAGGTGATTTTGAATATAATTGTTCACATAATCTAGTTCTGTCTGTCAAATGTATTGAAATGTAACAGTAGAACATCAAGGAACATTAATACTCACTGCCCATCTCAACACAATTGTTGTATAATGTATATAGGGTTGGTTCATCCCTTACTTTCATGATTACTTTGGTTCTGTACTCAGATAATACACATCTAGGTTCAAGCACTAACATGTCCCCCATTCCATCTGGTTGTTTGTTGGCTATGCTGGTTTAATGAAGATCTTTAAAAGATTCAAAGCTAAGCCCTGTGCAGCGTAGGTTACTTAAGAGCCAAAGAAGTGGTTTATAGCATTCATAAAGCATCCCTGGTGCATACCAAGCAACAAAGCAAGTGTTCCTTCTGAACTTTGATGAGCTTTCTCTTCTTAGCAAGAATTTACTGTTGGTTTTTTTTTCCCACATACTCTTCAGAGGAGTTTTGAAAAAAAAAAAACATTCAGAACTTCAAAAGCACTTAAACACACAGTAATGTAGACAAACACTTCGAGTGCCTTCATCAGTTATACCACATTCGACTGGAAAACAAAAGAAAAAAACATAGATTAAGTTAACTTTGGTTCCTAAATCACTTGGCAAGCCCATCTACAAAAAATAACCTGTATGCTTCCTTTCATACAGCAGCTGCTTGTACAAAGACTACAGCAAACAAATAATAATAATAATACACTTGCTACTGCTTGGTTCTCAAACTTGTCTCTTTCTTACCCTGCCATATGCTTGTCTTTATGTTCCCTAATTGCCCACCTGCTGGTCAAGGACCGGCACAGCCAATCAGTTGCTGCCCTTCCTCTCAACCAAACCTAGTCTCACTTGAGCGCCAGTCTGTAAATAAACTGGTTTTGTGTGAACTGTTTATTTTGGCCCTCGTGCCGTGTTTGTTTTGTGGGTTTTGTTAATGAATGCGCAGCAGCTTCTTGTGTCTGAGTCTCTCTTCCTGCTGGTAATGAGCCATGCCAGTGACGCTACCCTGTCACAATCACGCATTTATAAATTCCATTCAATAAGGCTGATGTGGTATCGCTAGTATGCCATTAGTGGCATGTTTGGCCTTACATATAAGAGGTAAACATCATCTAACGGACACTGAGAGTCAGTCTAATGCTGATTCCTTGCTGGTGACAGTGCCCTACTAGAGATTAATACACAGTACATTGGGGTCTGATCTGCAATTTCACCCAGAGCTATATTCATAAGATTTGTATGCTTCCTGTCAAACTGAAAGTCACAAAAGCATATCTGCAAAATGCTCCCAGGGCAAATAATAGTGGAATCTGCATTTTGTTATATCTACAAATGGAAGTATCATATGCCCGCCTGCAGCCTATCTGCCAATACTGTACGTGACCACAGAGCTGTATAAGAAAGAACAATTTAAAACGTTTTTTTTTTTTTTTTTTTTTTTTTAAATGGAAGGCTAGGATCCAGAGCCAGGATCAAACTTTTCAGTCTAACAGTGTGAAGCTGCTGACAAACACACTCCTACAGGTTTATAGACAGGCTCAGCAACACACCGTGGTTGTACACCTCAGACCAATGCATTTTAGAGCCCTTTATCATTAGCACTTAAACTGCATTGTTTATGAAAAGGGGAAAATTAGCTGCTACCTGACAGCCAGTCGGAAGCAAACAATTTAGGTTTCAACCAGCTGATTGCAGGAGACATTTGAAACAAGCAAAGGTTTCAAGACATAGACCTTGATAATAACGATTAGATGTCTACTAAGCTTATGCAAAATAATTGATATCCGTACTATCTAATAGCATTGTCAGCCTTAACACTGGTCTCCTCATTATGTAGAAGATTTCTTTGGTATTTGCTATGGTTCTGTTTTGCTGCTTTTTTTTTAAAGTACCATTCAATAGTACATGCGGAAAACCTTAGCTGCAGTACCTAACCCCTCCCTGCATTCTGGATCATGGTCAGATTGCTTCTAGACCATTGAGTAAGGTGGCCCTGCAGTGCATGAAGTGATAAGATACAGCACCAGTACGCAGTATACAGTACTGTACCTGCATCACAGTAAACAGGTTGCTAGTGGTAACTGTGGGCTGCTATGAATGTATCATGCTTTCACACAGCAAATGTGGGGCTAGCAGAGTTTCAGCACTCTAAAAGACTACTGCACATACCTCCCTTGGAGTCGTGTTGAGTCCTGTGATGCATCTTTAGGGCACGATGACAGAGAAAGCTTTATTAAATTCTCCTGATACGACCCAAGAGTGCTTAAAAGCGCTACTGTAACATTCCCTCAGCTTAGAGCATGTAGGTAAGTTAAAGGTTTGGATGTAAGCTTGTTTTCATGAAGAGGTCCAACCCTTTTGTGCTTGTTTGTTTAAAACTCTGCTGTTTCTAGCTAGTACAGTTATTGTTGTTGTTCGTGTCAAACCAAAATCTTCCTGGATTTTGGATGCCACACACTAGGACTGGATTAAACTTAAAAGCCTAGATGAGGAAGGAATATTGCAATTATTTTATCACCGTAAACAAAAGTAGACAGAACTAATAATGTTTATTTATGTTTTATTTTATTTTATTTTTTGTGCTGAAATGTAAAGCAAGCTTTTCTTGGGCTTCGTTCTTTCAGGAAACGTGGGTTGAAGTCCTGCATGTTTTTATTAGATGGTTCAATATTCATGAATCTCCTCTAGACTAGTGTTGGCTTTATGAACAGCAGCATTCAACAGTTAATGAACATCCAACTTAATTAATCTAAACTGATTTTGAAAACAAAACAAAAACATTCTTTAAAAATTTCATCAGTTAAAGATGTGTATCTGTTTCTCTAGAATAGTACAGGTCAATCAATTTCCATATTGTATAATCTGTCTCAAAAATAATAAAAAAAACACGATTCTTCAGCTACAGATTGTATTACCCGGGGGTGATCTTGAGTTATTTTGGGGTAATGACTCTCAGAACAGGCTGCCTGTATTGGGAGTGAACATCAGGTAATGTCTGGCAACAGGTAATGGCAGACTGACAACAATACAATCCTTGCAAATCCATTTGATAAGGCTTGCAGGTGCTGTGTTTTCCTATTTTATTCTCATGCAACGGGCACCAGTTATTCCATAAATGGTAACTGCATCTTTCCAATGCATTAGATTTGATTAGGACTGTCAGTTCTGGAGTCAAGCCTAGCTAATGGCAAGAGAGCTGTTATCTTTACAGAAACTACACAGTGCTATGAGGGAATTGCGCAGTCCACATTCTAAACAAGAGAATAACCCTTCTGGGACAGTGTTTGTTTATGCAGCATTATGAGTTAAGATGGGGGGAGGGGGGGGGGGGGGATGAGAATGCATAGAATACTAAATTTGTTTTTGCATCACTTCACAGTGCAAGAGTAATAATAATAATAATAATAATAATAATAATAATAATAATAATAATAATAATAATAATACATTTATTATCGTAATCTAAAGGAGGCATTCTTGCATCCTTATAGACCTCCTTACCACCCAGACACTAGAAGGACTCTCAGACAGTTCTCTGCAATGTACCGAAAATCAACGCAATTTATTCTGTCCTTGAACTCCAAACAGCAAAAGTAAATAATACTGTCGCCTGCTGTCTGCACTGAGAGCACGACACACAGCCCTGTCTTGCTGTGGTGACGTGCACAGTGCCATTGTTTTTGTTCTTTTTTCTTTTGATCTCTGACTGGTGTGCTGCTGATTATGCCACCTTTCATTTTGACGCGAATGAGCTGCCCTTTGCCTTCCTCCTTTCCAGCAAGTACTACAGGACAATCTTTCCAAGAGCTACAATAAAAAAACACACCAAAACACCAACCAACTATCCAATCATCGAGTTTAAAACACCTGAAATGGTATCCACAATGCACAATGTTATATTTTCAAGACAATTCATAGACTGCTGTAGTTCCAAGAGTGTATTGCCTTGATTGGACAACAGTTTGACAAGCTTTTCTGCTCACAGAACAGCAAAATCAAACATGTAACATTTTTCAGGATAATGAATGAGTCATTGTACAGTTCATGGTTTTAGAAGTAAATTGAGTGCTATTGTAGTTATAACTTCATAGTGTGTTATAAGGTTTTTGGAGACAATACAGTGGAACATATTGGGGAGGGGGGGGGGGTATCTCTGTCAGTGAAGGTGTCCTTGGGCAAGGAAGGGTTGACTAAAACGGGGAGAACCTTCCAGCAAGAATGTCTGTCCACTAGGATATTGCTACTGTAGTGTCCCATTTCCTTCACCCAGGACAATAAGAGATCAGATCTAATTTCTCTAAAGTTTATGTGAGGTTTGCTCCCAAAAGACTGTACAATGCAGAGGACATTGCAGGGGACTACACCAGTACACCAGTCTAGCAGATTTGACTTGGCCCGGTACCTTAAAAATCTGCATTATCGGAAGTTGTCTGTGGTGTTCCACAGGGCTCCATTCTAGGTCCCTTGTTGTTTTCATTATATATGCTACAATTAGGTGACATTATCCATAGACACGGAGTGAACTTCCATTGCTATGCTGATGATACCCAGCTATATTTGTCCCTAAAGCAGGAATGTCTTCTGCCTGGGTATTAGCTATTTACCTTACAAACATCAAGCATTGGATGTCACATAATTTTCTAATTCAGATAAAACAGGTTATGCTAGTGGGATCACAGAACCAACTAAAAGGAAATGTGGGACTACATGAGCTCGACCCTTGCAGTCTCGCATCAAAACTTAAACTAGAAATTAAGGGTTTGGTGGTCATCTTTGATCCTGATCTATCATTTGAGGCTCATATTAGGGAAGTTACTGAAGTATCTTTTTACCATTTGAGAAATATAGCCAAACCAATTATTTCCAAATGTGATGCCAAGAGACTAATGCATGCCTTTGTTTCAACTAGAATTGATTATTGTAATGCACTTTTTTCTGGTGTCCCAAAACGTGTGGTATCCAGCTTGCAGCTTGTTCAGAATACCACCGCTAGAATTCTGACTAAAACCAGGAAAAGTGAACACATTACCCGTTTTGGCCTCCTTACAGCGGCTCCTGTGCAGTATAGAATTGATTTTAAGATTTAGCTGTTAACTTACAAGGTCCTGAATGGTTTAGCACCTAGTTATTTGCAGGAGTTACTGACCCCGTATCTTCCAAACCGCACTCTGGGATCACAGGATGCGGGGCTGCTGGTTATTCCTAGGGTCAACACAAGCAACACGGGAGCAACCCTGTAGCCTAAATGAGTACTGAGCAAATGAAGATGTACTTCACACAGACCACAAAGTATGGGGGTAGGACAATGACTTATTTAACAGAGTGTTTTTAGGAAGAGGCAAAGGAATGAATAGAGCAGGATAGATTGTCATATAAAAACAGGGGCGGGGGGGGGGGGGGGTGAGCACAGATATGCATGAAACCTTGCAGTGACTTGATTTTTATATATACTGTATATATATATATATATATATATATATATATACAGTATATATTTGTCAAGAGAAAGTGTTTTTGAAAACAAATAGTGGAGCTACTTAGTGGCTTTTGATGCCATGGTAGCTACACTCACTTATTTCTATTTAAATGTATTAATATGTTTATGATGTCATTTACTACATACTAGTTAATGATGTAACAATCTACAGTATGAATCCTTTCTATTACAATCTTCAGGAAACATGGTATTGATTATTTATCAATGTATATTTCTTTATTCTTCTGTATTGTACAATATCTAATTTCATTTTTTCTAAAACTACAAATTGTAGGTCATTCATGTTATGTCCATTTCTTGAAACACTGCTCTGCTTAGCCTACCTTTGAAACATAACAGCCTTGTTTTAAGCGTGTAGTATTGATGAATTCTCCAGTCGACTTTCCCCTTTAAGTGTGTACATTCAGAAGATGTCCCCGATTTGTCAAGATCAGGGGAGCAGAATGGATGCAGGCTACACAATCCTTACATCTTCAGAGGCCAGGACATGAAAACCACTGTAAACCTACGGAGGCTCTTAATAATTAATACCAACCACTCTGTAAAAGGCAGAGACACCACACCCCATTCATCTCTAAAAGAAAATGTCAAGTAAAAATGAGTAGAGACATCTCTATTGCAGGTAGTAGAGGACAGCCGAATGAGTAGGGGGCACATATACAGTTGGCATCCAGATGACCTTGTGCTCAGCTTGGTGTGTTTGAAAGGTAGTGAAATGACATAACTGGTTAGTAAGGCCTTAAAAAGATTAGGTACACCACCAGGAAATACATGTGTACAGCCTTCTTCATCCCATCCCATCAAACCAGCTTATAGAATCTTTTAATACTAAAGGGTGAGATTGTGCGTCAGAATCAATATTAGTTCAGTTCAGTCATGGGCATTGTGATGGAAGACACTTCATCTTGCTAATGTCTGGGGTGATTTCATTGTTCACAAGCGATCACCGACCTTAATTGATGGGAATGGAAATTAAAGAGGAAGGAAGAAGGTTGCAATTTGCTTCAAAGTGGATTTTAAAACAACTATAAAATCAACTAGTGAAATCACGTATAAATTGTCATTAGATTAGTCCTCTGCAACATCATTACCTATGGATAATTAAGATGGAAGGACCATCTTAAAAGTTTAATTGTCTTTCCATGCAGGTATACACAGTATGTATGTGCTGTTGTAATGCTTTTTCAGTGGTTACCAATAAAAGAAAATGATACAAAAGAAGTTGCATGTACAATACCAGAAAAGAACAAGAGTTCCAGTATATTGCAGTACATCACGACAGCCAATATATTTAATCTTTTGTATTTCCAATTAGCTTGTATTCTGTCCCCTGAGTGTAGTGGTCTACGCACCTGTGAAGGGGTACAGCCCGCACCTCTGTGTGTATTTTGTTGAGTTTGTATTATTTTGTATTATTATTATGTGAATGTACAGTTTTGTGTTTTACACAATGTTTTGTCCAGCTAAACCTGTGCAGAATGTGACCATCTCCAGATTGATTCATTTATTACTAATCTGGAGATGGCCACATGTATAAAAGCCTGCAACTTTGGCTGAACGGGATTAGTGTGTGGAAGATAAAAAGAATCAATTGCTACCGGTGCTGGTTTTACACCAGCACGATATTAGCTTTGCTCCGTGTTGGTTTTCATTATTGTCTGTTTATTTTTGGCCACCGTGCCGTTTACTTTTGAAAGGTGTTTTTGTTTTGTTTGTTCAACCTTTTTATTTAATTAATAAACATGAGCATCAGTGCTGTCATGCCCCAGTCCTGTGTGTCTCCTTCCTGGTCTGACGTCACCCACAAGTGATCCTTTCCACAGCACAGTACAGAGATTTGTTTATTTTTTTTAATGCATTTATTTAATTGCTGGCATCTTCATCTTGCTAAGCCTCCTAAATAAAGCATCATTCTGGAAACTGAATGTCTGCCAGTAGTCTAATTGATCGTATTTTTATTACAGTGCTCTGCTGTATTTCTCAGCCAGAGTGAATCCAAATACAGTAGTCATGAACCTGTCATCTCTATGCAAGAGCTGCCAAGTGTCATTGATTTGAATACTGCAGAGTTTTATCGGAATAAATTTGTCAGCTGAGTGCTTGTATTGAGCACTTGATGCACTGTGACACATTTGTGGCAATGACAAGATAGAAAAGGAAGGCAGGGGATATGAACCTAACCATTAACTAATCATGCTCTTGCTTGGAATGATATTACAGAAAAGCAGTGTCGCTGTAGTACTGCAATCAATCACTGCATGCTAAACCTCTAGAAAAAAAGAAGGGAAGAGGGGACTTGATTGAAGTCTATAAAATCATAAATGATAAAGTTAACCCAAGACACTACTTCAGTTAGAACAGAGTGTAGAAGAAGAGAGCATAAATGGAAGCTGAGTAAGTTTAGAACAGCACTTTATTACACAGGGAGTTGTAAATGCATGGACTAGCCTACCAGGTGACATAGTAGGATGTAAAACACTGTAAAGATTTATAACTAAATTAGATTCTGTGCTTTAAAATGAGATCCTCCCAGTAGAGGAGAATGGTGTGCTAACAAGGGAAGAGCCCTCATGGGCCGAATGGCCTTTTCTCGTTCCCAAACTTTGATGTTCTTATGTTCTACTTAGCACAAATCTCCATCCCATTTTATAACTAACGTAGGATAATGACCTTGTTCCCTGCCACCTGATTGGCTGAGCTGATCCCTGAAATTTATCATAAGCAGGAAATTATAATGATTTAGCTTGCCGTCAGTAAAATCATTTCTCCAGCACAGAAAACAAAGTCCAGTTATAGCTCACCATTAGTATTGACTAGGGATCTACAAGTCATTTCCAGCACAGCTACCAGCATCTTGAAATGTGCAAACATTTTGCCGTACGTTCATTAAATCCTAACTCCATGGCCACCCAGCCACCCTGTTTGATAACGTGCTCTTTATGCTAACCACCCAGTCTTTGTATGACAAATGCGGCCAATACCAATAACAAGCAATGTCAAGTGAAAAACAAGGCGCTGCAATTAAGAGAACAAATTAGTCGATCAGGTCACAGGCATTGGATAAGCCTATAAACATTGCTTAAGTTAAAAGGTCTTTTTTCAAGACAGGCAACAACATCATTAGTCACTTGCGTTGTAGCATACACTGGGGAACAAACTGGTAAAACAAGAACCATTCTATGAAGTAGTTACCAAATTATTACAGCAACACACTGCAACCACAGTAACTGCCCCAAAGTCATCCTCATGTTTTGTTTTTTAATTTGTGAATTTAGTGCTTATTTAGTGCATCCTGAGAACATCTCCTCATAGCTATGAAGCATGCTTTAATCCTAAGGCAAAACTATAAGAAACTAAGTCAAGCAGACAAATATTTCTGTCAGTCGAAACGTTATCCATTATGCACTAATGTGTACACAGGCTTGAGAATGAGACCACCATATTTGAACATAGGCCCTCAGAGAGAGAAGGGGGAAAGCATGGGAAGCTATTGAAGCAGCCAGCTATCTATCAGGACCCCCCCACCATTTAACCACCTTTGTGTAAAGCTACAGTACAGTTTCCAGGCACAGTTTAAAAGCTTGTTCTGTCAGCTACTGTGAGTATAATTCTGTCATTTATGAATTGAACAGGCAATACTACACTGAGACTTTTATCAAAGGCATGCCTGATCCCTTGAGACAGATTGCTCTGTATTACAGGTCTCTGAAAGGCGATCCCCATTATAGTCTAATTCTTACTCCGTGTTCATACTAAAGGATTCAAAAGGCTGTTTAACACCAATTCACTTGATCTGAGTTCGAGCTGACCTTTTCCTTTGTTAACTGCTTCTCCAAACGTACAAAGACTCATCGCTGTGGCTTTCAAGGTGAAACCTGACAACTGTCAATACTGCCTTATCGTGGCAGTGCCTGCCCCGTCACTGTAATCTGTGGCTACAGATCAAAAGAAATTGAAAGTGTTTTATATTGGTTCTGCTTGAGAGACCCAAACGACACAGAATCAATCGCCCTTATAATTTATTCTACTGGTTGTTTATAGGTAGGCCTGTGTTTACGTAGGCCATTTAAGTCGCATGTAGTTTTGAACCCTGTTATACTTTTATGCAACTACATTTCAATCACCTGCCACATGCACAGGACAGTGTTTAAAGCATCAGTATGGTGTAAGACTTATGTGTTACAACAATTTGGTTACACTAAGTTCCATTGCCCATAAAGTAATATTTTTTAAAGTACTGTAGCTTCAAAACTATTTTCAAGGTTTTTATTTGTTTTCATGATTTTTGCAATCATCATGTGTGGTTCTAGTTGAACGTATTAAAATATTGTGTTTGTTTACAAATTAATTTTATTAGATTTTGTGTTAAGGTCCTTTTTGCCAAGTTCAACGGCTGCTCTTCTGTTCGATTGCCTGCCATAGACATATAAGCTAGGGTAGATTAGCTAAAGAGTCCTTACAAAAGTGCCAGTGCCATCTAGCGCAAAGCTGTGTATTACCTTAAATACAAAAAAAAAAAAAGTAAACCTTATCTGTTCACTAGATGGTGCTGGCTCTTACTTTACTAAAGCTACTTTGGCTGATCTAGCCTGGGTTACATATGTCTATGGCAGGACACTAGAAAAGAAAAGCAGCTCCAGAGTTCAGCTAAAGGAACCTTAACATAAATATCAAAAAGTAAACAATTAAAACAAAACATGATCGCTAGCTTCATAAAAATGTAAGGGGGCACATTCCACTAATTCAAGTATAAAGTGTTGATTTAACATTCTGTCCTGCTATTTAAAGGGGATGCTTCAGGTACAGTATGTCAGTACATTAGTGAGGCGAGAAAAAGGAGTGTCCTGCAGCAAGATGGCAAACAGTCATAACACGGAATGCAAAATTACAGCTTTGGAGAGAGCAGGTGCTTTTCCCAATTGAACCAAAGTAGAAGACATGAAACTAAAGTACAGTGCTACTATGGCTTCAAATACTTTTCATAAAAACCCACTCAGACACTCTCAGTGAGTTAACTGCCTTTAAAATAATGCATAACAGACCCCCATGGAATTTATTTTGAATATATAAATGAAGATTCATGCGGTTTATAAAGTAAAATATATATATTTTTAAACCTCCAAGTTATCTTATAATCATGATAATCCTAATTTAGGACCACACATTTGGAATTATTCCTGATAAATGATGCACACCTCCAGACAGTTTCATTAGAGAGAAGAAGCTAGAAGCTACTGTTGTCCTTTCCAAAGACCATGACTGATCTGTTTGCTCAACAGTGATTTGTCATACAAACAACAACAGTGGCTTAGGCTGCTGCAGTACTTATCTGTGACGCAGACTGGGAGACAACTCAATCAAACAAAGGTTTTGAAACTGATCGTTTTAGTCAGCGTCTGTCTGGGAATAAGACCCAAAGACATCTTTATAATATTTGGCTGTGGTCTTCTACCGAAGTTAAAGCACAGCAAAGTGTAGCACAGCCATAGAGAAAAGCATTTTAAATCACACAGTAAAGCACATATTCTAAAGCTTGGTACCAGGTCTGTCATCCATTCCACACTGTATATATTTTTAAGTCAAATATTAGTTTTCTGTGATTACCCCAGGTTAACTTCAGTAGGTTCCTAAATATAACAAAATAATCCAGATGTTTAACAACACAGCAGGAAGGCTAGCAGTCGACGGCCCGATCGCTCTGTAACCCCAGCAATTTACGTGTTTGTTTGAAGCTAGGACCTATTTATATCCCAGCAACTGTCGTGGTCTGCAGTAACAACACTGCAGGAAGGCTAGCAGTCGACTGACTGATCGTTCTGTAAGTAAGTAAATAATATTTCATTTGTAAGTGAATGATTTCCAGTTGAGGTTGTAACGTGAACAAGTTGTGTTGGTGTAACCAGGGCAGGATTAAGGGACGTGGGCGCCCTACGCTAACCCATATTTTGGGGGCCCTATTCATATTATGGTGAATACTGTTATTGGCATATTGCTTAATCTGGCCCTGCGATGGGGACAGAGAGTGTGAGAGGAGCGGAGCGAGCCTATTGTATATGGCGCGGGGGAGTTGCTGGAGCGGAGTGCGGAGCCGCTTTACAGAGGTAGGCTGTGTACTGTGCATTATATGCAGAGTAACTTACAATAGGACATTGATTTAACATCTCATCCACAGGATGGAGCACAAGGAGGTTAAGTGACTTGCTCAGGGTCACACAGTGAGACACTGTCAGTGGCAAAGATGGGATTTGAACTGACGCTGTTTAGATTGTATCATGGAGGTGCATTGTCTTCCAGTATTATCTGCCTTCTCTCTGACGACTGGGTAGTTTTGAATTTATTTCATTGAGTGGATGACTTTGACATCTTGACATTCCTTTTTTCCTTCTAAACCAATCAGACAGTGGCTTACAATTCTATGATTGGATCAAATAGTTTTTTTGTTTTTTTTAACAACATTTAGCTGCAGTAATCCAATCATTCAGCTTTCAGTAATATTGTAATGACTCTGACCATTTAAGGATACGGTTATCCCAGCAAGTCTTCTATAGAGAATCCAGTAGCATCAAACTATTTCAGCAAGAAGCAAAGTTGTTTTGTGTAGAAATTACCACTAATAAATAGAACAATTGGAGAGATTTGATAAGAACCAGTTGCATGCCAATTTTAATAATGTTACAACAAACGGTAAAGCAGCTGGTTTTCTTCTCTTTCTTTTTGCCTTGATATCCTAATCAAACTCATGTAGCAATAGGTTAACATGCTTTTTCTGGTACCATCAAGAACCTGTGTTAACCCAAATTTAAGTCAGAACTGACATTGTTTTCAAATCTAACCACAAAACACTGGTTAAATGAACCTGTGTTCAGTATTAGGGGTGTAAACAATTTAACTGCATTTTTCGGAAACCAATGAAATGTATTCTCAAAGGTACAGAGTCACTGATAAACACGGCCATTTTGTGTTTTGTTTGTTCGTGTCACTGACAATAATTGGTCTGTGATGTGTATAGGCCTTCAGTGATAAAGAGGACATAGGGGGCTGTCAATAGGCTCCAGGAAAGTAATATGAGGGGACAATTTCAGTCTGCTCTATTCTGCAGGCCCCCTTCCTTGTTAGAGCATGAAATGAGTGGCATCTTGTTGTCTGCGAGCTAGAAAAATGTGAATTGGAGTTTAAAATTGCTATATGTATGTAACGTGGAGGCATATATCAAGACCTCCCGATTCACATGCAGGTCACACATAGTATAACATTTATTAAAACATTCACAGCCTGCAATTAACAGGTGTTCTGACAACTGCTCTCCTCGTAAGAAAACATTGGTATCTGTTCTGTATCTGTTCCTCTTGACTACTTATGTAAATCTTAAAGACAGAAAATAAATAAAACGGGTCAATGAAATTGATAATCTTACACATTAGTTTACCTTTTTTTTATTCCAGTTGAAATTTACCATTTTCTTAAGTATGATCACCAATGAAATATTTTATGAGGTGATAAAATACCTAATTACATTGATTTTCCAGTGAGACATTAAAAAGAATGTAATGTTCTTTAAGAAGAATTTATTTTAAGGATGGAAAGTGATTAGGCACATGTGAGTAACTGTAACTGCTCTAGTTGTATTTAAAATATCGGAATTACAGAAATTAATGAATAACTAACAGGGAACCTAAAGACCTTTGTCAGAAAAGAGGGGCGCCAATTATATAACTTAATTTTGCATTATTCAACTTGACAAAAAATAATTCAAGACTGACAATGTTTGGCTATCACCTCTTTAACTTTGTTCTTTTACAACTGAACTTAACAATAGAATAAATAACTATGAATGTTATCATTTCCGCTGCCTTTGTATGTTAAAGTGCCAGCAGAAAACTTGTGGGCAACTTATTCTGACAACTTAAGAAGCAGTTTGTTGTATGTGTCATTTTAAGCAATTCCACCATTTGAATAGTTCAAGCCACACTATCTAAACAATCTTGATTTTGAGCAACTTAAGTGAAAATTGCTTGAAAATGTTTGCTACAGAATTGCTTGAAAACTTTGTCTGGTGTTACATGGGCTTTAGGGTTCTTACAGTAACCATGGCCTGTCCAAATACTACTTCAGCTAGGCACAACTGTTTATGGATTTAATCCTTTTGAAGAACAGACAAGCTGGTAACAGTGAGTAGTGACACACTGCATAAACCTGGTTTAAAATGTTATTTCATTGATTATTTCTTGAAGTTTGGTGAAGTAGCCAACAGTAAAAAAATAGATTCATGAGTCCATCTATCCAAGACTCACCCAGTTGCCGTTCCAGTATGTGGGTCAACAGCTGTTCAGGGCAGCCACAAACTCCAGGCTTCCAATGTATTTACTTGGAATGACAGGGCTCCAGATATGTTTGAAAGTGATTAGAAACCAGCAACCTGAAGTGACGTGTGTACTGTTCTTATCTGTGGCACATTGTAACACAGGAAGCCATCACCAGAGAAGAAAGAGTAGGCAAGCTGCCTGGACGGCAGATGCTAATAAAAACTCTAAATGGTCTAATAGAAATAATGTTTAATTACAGGACCACTGAACAATATTCTGATACAACATTATTATCCATCAGTAAGTGTATAATAGCAGTGTCCCACTATCATGTTCCACTGTTATACCACCCCCCCCCCCCCAAAAAAAACCAAAAAAAAAACGATTGCCCTTGTTGACCATCCTACATTACTCCACAGTTATGTATTAATGGTGTGCTCTGTTTAATAAGAAATCAGAAATGGTTGGCTTCTCGTCTGTCTCTTTTAAGCTTCGGCAGCACACACACAAAATTCCTCAAGTCATTTAAAGTTCGTGATCTGCACAGACATGGTCACAGTTGTACATATAGACTGCCCATGTTTTCATTCACGTCCAAATTCTGGCCCGCTTTGCTTTTCAGATAACGTCCCAAATTCTGGGCCGCTTTGGTTTTTAGATAACGTCCCAAATTCTGGGCCGCTCTGATAACATCCCAATTTCTGGGCTGCACTGGTTTTTAGATAACGTCCCAAATTCTGCATTTTCGTAATTAGGCCAGTTTTTGAGATATTCTGCTTAGCTGACAGCCGAGTTTCTAAGTCATGCATGCACAGTTTACCATAAACTGGACCGTTAATTCATTTAAGAGTAACCCTTAGTACATGAAAAGTTAATGTATTTTTTAATCTCCCAGAAAACATTTAGGAACATGGTATACCAAAAAAAGAAAAAAAAAACACCATCTCATTTGCTTTTGTAATGTCCATCAATATATAGTGAGGCATAGGGGTTTATCAGAACTTCTGGGTTTAAGAGACCAGTGCCCTTCAACAACTTCAAATAAATCCTATTGTATTGTATTAGTCAACATTTCCCTTATCTATTCCTGATAGTTGATACTGTAGGTCAGGGGTTTTCAACCTTTTTTTGAAACTGTACTCCTTCTATCTGGAGGTTTCAGCTCGAGTACCCCTTTACAATTTTCGCTCAAATGAACTGTACCTCAGTTACAATAAAATGGAGAATAATCTGATGACCCCCCCCTGTTTATTTAATAAATTTGGGTGACAAACTGCTGGTTTAGGACAGAACAACAAACAGTAGACTTAATACTTAAAACTTTTAACTACAAGTATTTGGATGCAAAGAATTAAAAAGACAAGTTATACAGCGATACAGTGGTTTCAGACATCTAAGAACAGGTACTGCGAGCATCTGGATTCATACCCAGAGGTACTCTGTAGCCTCCTAGGACATTCACAGCTTGTTTGACATCCTCTTGTAGTTGCCCGTTTCTGCATATAAAGCAAAATGCTGTTTGTCAATCTCTCTTTTTTCTTATAAATCAGTCTTTGCAAGAATCATTCCAAAAACACTTGAATCAGTTAGGGACTACCAGTCTGACACTGCAGGCCTTTAAATTGCAGTACCAATTTGCAAGTTGCTAAGTGACTGCGTTCCTCAAATTTGCACTGCAAAGTGATATTTTAAAGAATAGGGTATATAGTGCTTTTTTTCGCCTCTGCTCGCTTTTGGTGCAAAACTATGCTCCGATACACTCAAGCTGATACTGTGATCACAAAACACTTGGAATGGACTTAAATTGGTGCTTCTGTTGCATAAATACACTACAAAATGTGCACATTTCAAGTCTTATATACAATGGACATTTTTTGTATGTATTTTGCTATAGGAAATCGCGGTTGGGGGGGGGGGGGGGGGGGGGGTCCTCCTGTCATACCCCATGAGTCCACAAATCCTGGGCCAACAAACTCGCTAGTACTCTCTTTAGATGTAAAGAAAATTGGCTCCTTCGAGTTCGTACGACCCACGACCATCATTGGCCGAGCCTTACCCCGATGGTGTTTTTATAATGGGATTTGCCATAGGGAAGGGGGTGGTCTCTTATCGGACCCATATCTCCACGACCCCTGGGCCGACTAACTCAGAAGGGCACTCTTTGCGTGCACAAGAGTCTTAGCTAAAGAAAGACATCGGCCACAGGTTCATACACCACCCCACCGCCAGATGGTGGGCGTTGCCCCAAAGGGGTTTTATAATGGGATTTCCCATTTTTTCAGGGTGCTATATATCGAGTTCCGGGGGTCCCCGAGACTTGAAAATCGGTACGGAGGTCCACCTCGGGGCCCCTGTCGATCCCTCCAAGCGACGTGTCCCCAGCTAGAAAGAACACCAGCTTAGACTTTTTTTGCCAACCTGGAGCTAAAAAGCTATTGGAAATGCAACCTTGACATGCCATCATGCTGAAAATGTGTAAATTTGTTGAAAATGTAGCATTTGAAAACGGGTGGCTCCCTGTGAAAGAGGGCCCCCAGACATGACCCTAGGAAGTTCAACCCGGTTTCTAGGCCCCGGGGTCATGGAGATATGACCCCGAAAAGGGTAGTTTTTTGACATTTTTGACAGGGCGTATCTCGGGTTCTGTGGGGGTTAGGAACTTGATTTTTTTTTTTGCAGCAGGGCCCAATGGGGCCCCGTATAAGGAGTCACCATTTTCATGGTTCAGATGCCAGGACGGCTTGGCAAAGTGAATTTTTTCGTCATGACATGAGTTTTTGGGTGAACCACCACACCGTTTTAGGGGGTGGTTTGGGGTGCTCCCCTGAGTCTATATCACTTTGAATGGTGGTTCTACGTGCTCGGGTTCGAGAGATATGCCTGAAATGTGTTTTTCAACCCTGCAATAGACATGAGTGAGGCTGAACACCCTGAACGCCCTGAAAATATTTTTTGGAAAGAATTGCTACGAAACTGGGCATGTTACATTCAGGCTGGTCTAGAACCCTTCGAACGGTGTTTATAGGTGCTCTGGTTCGAGAGATATGACTGAAAATGTGTTTTATAACACTGCCATAGACATGAATGGGGCTGAATACTCAAAAATATATTTTGCAAAGAATTGCTAAGGTGGGTGTATGCGTGCAGGGGTTGCATGGTGGTGTGTGCGTGCAGGGGTTGCATGGTGGTGTGTGCGTGTAGGGGTTGCATGGGTGTGTGCATGTAGGGGTTGCATGGTGGTGTGTGCGTGCAGGGGTCACATGGTGGGTGTATACATGTAGGGGTTGCATGGTGGTACACGTGTGTGGAGGGGAACTGGAGTTCAGGTTTTGCGCAAAAGAGGGGCGGGGAAAAGACTGGGAAGGGTACGGTAAAAGAAAAATTACTACAATCATTTATTTTCACTTTCGACTCCCAGTCTCCTTTCCCTCACTTTATGATTTTATCTTGTGATTATTTAATTATTGTCAAAATAAACAGCCTTCATCTACTCAAAGTTGCAATCTCATTTCTGTCCAAAAAGAACCTGAAACACTACAATATATTGATGGATGTTACATAAGAAAATGAGATGTCCTTTTTTCGGAATACCATGTCCCTTCCCAAAAATGTGTTTTAATATCAGCCTTTAATAAAGAAAAACGACTGCTTTAATTAATTTTCATGTATCTATTTCAGTGCATTGTAGTTTCTTCACGTAATAAGAAATACGTTTTTTTTTTAACATTTACATTTTATTTCTGTTTTTTTCATAAAAAAAAAAAAAAAAGATTTCTGGGGAGAGTAAAAAA
Source organism: Acipenser ruthenus (assembly GCF_902713425.1). Lineage (NCBI taxonomy): Eukaryota > Metazoa > Chordata > Actinopteri > Acipenseriformes > Acipenseridae > Acipenser > Acipenser ruthenus. The sequence goes on from NC_081194.1 coordinate 5,482,153, forward strand.
TACATTAACTTTGATTCATGTACTAAGGGTTACTCTCAAATGAATTCACGATCCAGTTTATGGTAAACTGTGCACGGATGACTTAGAAACTCGCTGTCAGCTGAGTCCCCAAAACTGGGCTGAATTCGAAAATGCAAAGCGGCCCAGAATTTGGGACGTTATCTAAAAACCAAGGCGGCCCAGAATTTGGGACCTTGTCTAAAAACCAAAGCGGCCCAGAATTTGGGACGTTATCTAAAAACCAAAGCGGCCCAGAATTTGGGACGTTTTCTAAAAACCAAAGCGGCCCAGAATTTGGGCCATAAATGAAAACAGGGGCAGTCTATATGTAAAACTGTGATTACATTAGAGATAAACTCATGTATCCTGTAACAAAACTGCAATAGTGTATACATTTTATATTAAAATATATCGCAAAAACGATTATAGATATATGCTACTTGAAAGAAAAAAGTACACCACCACAGAAAGCCAATTCTTACATTCGTGCATAACATGATAATTCATATAAAGTAATCACCCATAGTTTGTTATATCAGTACAGCGTAATACCACATTATATTTTAATGGTAAGGTTGTGGAAAGCAGATTACTCTCTCTCTCTGATCACAATGTTAAAAATGCCTGCAAGCTTTTCCACTCGTGTGACGACATATTCATGTGACAGACATGGACCAATCAAAACGCAAGACTGTTATGCGGTTCCATCCCAAAAACCGGGCCTGTGCCATACCTCCAAAGTGCTGTCAGAAATTGCCACTGTCACATTCATGAGCAGTCAAGACTGGTGCATGGTCTGGTGCGGTAGCGGGTAGATTAGGCCTATTATTATTATTATTATTATCATTACTATTATTATTATTATTGCAATCACTACTACAAATAGTACTAATACCTCGGAGGTGTTTCGCATTTAATTGTGGCAACACAGTAAAAGATAATTGTAATACCTCCCTTTTCATTTTTCCGCGGGATGATCTTTTGTAATTATTACAACTCCTGAATTCAGCTTTTTATTTAAATACAGTAGATTTTGCTTGGTAGCCATCAAAAAGGTCTCACTGTCTGAAAGTCGTTAAAGAGCGAAAACCCACAGGATAGGGATTGGTTCTAGCTGTAAAAATGTTAATAACCAAAAATTGTCTTTATCACAGTTGCTAATAAGCGGCATCTATTGTATAAATGATATATCTGTTTTTAATGTTTATCTGTACGAATTGACATATTGTCTGATAATTTGAATTGTAATAAATATAAATTATTTTGAACAAAATAGAGCAATACATAAATTGACAATTAACATGTATACTAAAGTTGCATGTATGCCTTATTTTTAAAAATACAGTGTCCATTATTAAAAGGCATTGTCTACTTATTGTCTGTATCTATTAATTAATAGCAACGGCTTCATTGAAAAAAAATGTATTCCTTAAGAAGCTTGTCATAGGTTGAAGTATCATATCCTTTCTCCTTGTATGTATTGTTTACGCATTATTAAAAGTGTCTATTATTAAAAATACAATGTCTATTATTGAAAATAGAGTATTATTAAAAATACTTTGTATATTTATTAGTTAAGCAACTGCTTCATTTAAAAATATGTAAATCTACTTCTGTTTTTTTTTTTTTAAATTATCAGCTTGTTATATTCTTTCCTCAGTTCTCAGTTACGGTTGCAATTCATGAATGAACAGTTTTGAATACTCTAAAGTAGTTCTTAATGTAATGTATTTTATGTATGTATATCCTTTTATATTTGAGTTATCAAAAGATCATCCCACGGGAAAGTGAAAAGGGACATATTACTATATCATGCCGTCTTGTCGAAAAAGTTAGTAAATGACTGCCGAATGCAGCCGACAACTGCTGCGCGTGCACATCACTTGTATTTTACCTCAGACGCGAGCAAAAGCAAAAAGAGACGTGCCTGTGGGACGATCTCATTTTACATATGCGTAATGCGCCAGGGGATACAGGTTTCTGATGAGGTACTGAATTGGGTACAACACATGTTAACTCACGATGCAACTCAGAAATAACTTCTGATAAAACTTCCACCAACGGGCCGTTCGCATAAATTCCGCTTGCTTCTGAATTAATCCAAATACTTTGAAGCCACTCTAAAATGTACAAAACGGTATCATCAGTATCTAGTTTCTAGCATAAATATATAAAACAACATAAATAAATAAAGTTGTGTATTACTCATTATTACCACGATCGTATTTATTTTGTTAAATTAGTCTATATCATAAATAATTGCCTATTTAAAAAAACAAACAAACAAACAAAAAACCGCTGTACACTATTAAGATCTAGCCCACTTAAAATAAATGGATTTTGTAATCGTGATTATTTGTTATCTGGATACATGTAATCCAGCAGTGACATTTTCTGAAAAACAAGATCAAAATGATCCAGATAAAGGAATCTCGCTCACAAATGGATTACAAAATCCTGATAACTGTTACCCAGATTAAATGTTTTGAAAAACCGGCGCCCAGAAGACACATGGGGTCTCCAGGACCAGGGTTGGGAAGCCCTGATTTAAAGCGGGTAAATGTTGTCTTTGGTGGTTTGGTTATTTTTTTTTATCACGCCAATCTGGCAGCACTGGGAGTAGCCTAAAAATCGCAAGAATTACCTATTAAATGGTACCTCAAATTCAGTGTACAAATAAAACGTGAATTCCTACAATGTGTTTAAGAAAAATCTATATTTTAATCCTCCTCAAATAATTACATAAAGACACATGAATGTGTTACAGGACAAATATGACATTATGAACGTAACTACGGTAGGCGAATAAGGTTGAATCATGCAGCAGTTAACCAGCACAAAAATCATATTGACTTTTTTTGTGTTTAAAAAAGAAACACACAAACGCGACTAAAGCATCATCAATGTCAACGTGTCACAGGAGAGAGTGTATTACAATGCATTTGGAAAGTGTGTGATATGTGTTTAGTAAAATATATTAAATGTTACAGGAGGAGATATCGCATAAAAAAACAGTATTGTAATTATGACACCTATCAATTTCAGAAGTTGTTTTTTTTTTTTTTTTAACAGAGGGAGAATATTAACTTTAGATGCGATGTTATGATACATTTCTGGTGCCATATCGTAACTCACAGTTCAAACTAACCATGTGCGACTTTATTTTGGCTTTCTGGGTTATGTAGCTTTATAAAAGCTGTAAGTATTATTATTATTATTATTATTATTATTATTATTATTATTATTATTATTATTATTATTATTATTATTATTAATAAATATGTTTTTATATACTCTGTTATTCTGAACGAAGTTATGTAAAGTGGGAAACGTTATACCGTGATCTGGAACTTTAATCTGCATTAATTTAATTCCTCAACTGTGAATTTTCCTTAAAAAAAAAAAAGTTAAATTGTAGTTTTTTTTACTCTTCCTCCCCTTTTTAATGCAAATACTTTGCAGTGCTTTGAATCAATGTGGCCTGCTAGTACGTCACAGCGGAAACTGAAAAGTGGTTGGACAAATATCGCCTAGCAACCATTCAGTTCCCGACAGTGGAGGGTTTTCTTGTGTTATGATTATGTGATTATTAAGACGGATAGGCCATAGTCATTGCAAACAAAGAATTCAAAGCCATTAAAAATTACTCGATCGCCATTTTATTTTAGGTAAGAAATGCTGGAGGAGAAATATTGCCCCCGGTCGAAGAAGCCACGAATCTCTGAAGGGCTTGCGGCTGTCAAAACAATGATGACGAATTTATTGGTAAGTACAGACTTCACTCTTTCGTAACAATTAAGAAATGCACCTTGTTATGACGTTTTAGCACATCTCCGGTTTGCACTTGAGAAGCTGCATGAATTATGAAAACATACTGGTGTTTTGTTTTTTTGCAATATCTATTGCAAACCACATATTTAAGTAAATTCGGCGTGCCAGTATAGTCATATCATCGTCTTTATATACTGTTCACAGAGAAACTACAGTACTTAATGTATTATTCTTCTGTAATATTTCTCCTTTTGCCATCGTGTTTTTTCTGCAGTGTTGGTCTCTTCACTGTACGATCAGCTGTAAATTATGGTTGAATGCGTGTGGTATGTGGACTGTATCTGTACTCATCAACAGTACATACATGCCTTTGAAAATAAAATGTGATTTATCCAGATGACTCGTCTGTCTGCTGTGTATATGCCGTTTGATTTTGTATTTGCTCAAGTTAAAATTAATCTATAGGTCTACTTTACGTTTTACATGTATTTAAAAGCCAGCATGTATAGTATCAACACTGTGTAGGCCCGAACTGGTGTAGGTCACTACTGTATTCAGGACTAGTATTAAGTATATTATTTATAATAAATTACACAATTTGGGATATGCATTTATTTTTTTTCTATCGAGGTTATTTGTTTCGATTTTTTTTCACCCAACTCCAGAGATCTCAAGCTTGTTTGTTTTGTGCCTTTATTGAAATGTTCAAGTCTACCACAGTGTTTAAAATACAATATCACAATATGCACACTATTTAATATAATCCGACTGTGAATACAGCAAAGTATTTTGCCTTTGGTGAGTGGATTCTAAATTTTCATGCTCCCAACTGCACATACACTCACTGTTATATTGGCTTCTCACAAAAATTTATTCAAATCAAAGTGGATTTAAAAACAGGAAAAACTGCCAACTTTTTCTTTGTACAAGTGCTGTTAAAACATCATGACATAATGGTTTGGTTATTTTGTTTTCAATTGAGATAATAATAATAATAATAATAATAATAATAATAATAATAATAATAATAATAATAAAAAACGCGCCTGTACAGCATGTGTGTTGACTTATTCCATTCCGCACACACTGCTATGTGTATAGGATTATCAAGGTGTATTCACTCTGAAACTTTCTCCTTGTTTTATTGAAGGAAAACAAGCTATGTTAGAAACTTACACATGCACACCTGCCAAAAATAAAAGTAAAGAAGTGGCCTACAATGTATTATTACTGTTTTGGTAAACAAGGCCTCTATAATGTGAGGTGATTCCATTCTTTTCAGCTACATAGTGCAGTCTTTTATAACACGTATAGCTTACAGCTCTGTGTCCATGCATTCAGAATAGACTATTTTAGTTTTATAACATTAAGATTTTTTTTCCCTTGGTCAATGGTAATAGAAGGTTCTGTTACACTGTTTTATTTTTCTACAGCTGTATTCCCACCCTGTGTTTTAGTACTCTCACCGAATTCAGCCAGACGCATTTAGACCATTACTTAGCAAAGGTAACTCAGGAAAATAATTTCAATAAAATGCAGAAAATAGTTTAATAATTTCAACTGCGATTCTTTCATATAGCATATTTAAGATTGCAACTAAAGGTGGAATTTTGTGGTGCACCTCAACCGAGACATGTTCTGCTTGTTTGATTTTAAAAAGAACAGGTTTAGGGAAGTGCTCATTGAGCAGACCAGGCTATTCTGCTGAACAAGCAAAACAAGTTGCAGAAAAGGAATGTGGCAAAGGAGATTGTCCAGCTCTGTCCTGTCTGCCCTCAGCTCGGTGTCATGAAATCATGCCTTTAATAACTTAATTAGTATATTTTACACCTTAATTATTGTGAATGGCATGCCTTCCTTGCGTTATTAATTATTGAACCTGCTTGCTTCAATGAAATAATAAGGAAGATTAGACATGTCTGGAAGCATCTTTCTTTTAAAATCTGTGCAGGTTCTTAAATGGAATCATGAAATATAACATTGCTGGATCGTTTTTTCTTTTTCATATTTTGTGACAGGAATTTGTTATATTTACTCTTAAATTGTACAGAATTTGTGAACTATTGCAGCATGCTGCTTGGAAGGTCCTATTTGTTTATCAATATATGTGTAGGAGTGTCTGGTCTGGTCTGTGCAGATGAGGTGTCTGTATTTGGATAAGTAGCATAATCCTTTTTTGAATGGTAAATAGCAATTTTAATAATATGCACATTTTTATTTAACAGACCAAAACTTAGAAATGTAATTGCTAGCCAACTTCAATGTCAAACGTCAAACTGTAAGTTGTTCCCCTAAAAGCATACGCAAGGATACACGTCTTCATTAACATGTATGCTGGATGTTTCCTCGTAAGCTTCCTTGTTTCCATAATGATTAGTGTTGCCAGAAATATTTTCCTGAATGGGATTCCTGGAGAAATGTACAAATTGTAAATGAGTGCTTGTTTCTGTGTTTATAGTCCAAGAAAGGAAGAGAATTGTTTGTCAATTTCTGGGGTCTGTATTTATATCTTACTTTAGTTTCCCCAGGAAATAAAGCAGTTCGTCCATGTACCTGTACATGTAAGTGATCATAATAGTTGTTCTGAATTGATGTGGATTGATAAGTGACTATTCCTCAAGGGGCGGGGGGGTCATAAATCACTAGTCACTTTTTTGTCATTCATCATCAAACATTATTAATACATGCAATGTAAAATACAAAACCACCTGCCAACCAAGAGTCTACTATCAGCCCTCTATTAAAGACTATCACTGTGATTGTTCATTGGGGTTGTTATTGACAGATTTAATATGATACATGTCAGACAGTAATGCTATTCACACAACAGTAAGGTGACACTATTGCTATGTGATAAGCTCAATTGAAGGTTGCTTGTCTACAAAAAAGAAATTCTAAAAATCCATCCAAGTTCAAAGAATGTGACCATTTGTGATTTGCCATTCATTTCATAAGACCCAGTGCCTGGTTTCACAGATCAATTGGTCTATTAAACTAGAATCCAGGTTGCACTGTTGTTAGTTCAAGCTTTTATCACGGGGGAGGGCTGGACAATCAAACAACAGATTGTGTTATTATGCATGAATATATATATATATAATATATATATATATATATATATATATATATATATATATATATATATATATAAATATATATATATATATATATAAATATGGGTAACATTCTAATGATATTGTGTGCTTAGATGCTTGGTGCAGTTTACACAGAGATGGCTAAAAATAGAATAAATACACTTGAATGTACAGCTATTCTTGATTTGCTGTTTATTTTAAGCAATATTTTGCAATTGTTTAATGGAATAGGTTTAGAACACTTGGCCTAATTAGAAGAAACAGGGCCAATGATGTATTAATATTATTATTATTACACATGACAGGGAAATATATTACTGTACGTCAGACAGCAAAACTCGCTTTCTACTGAGTGGTAATGTAGTCAGTAAGGATTTGGTTTTATTTAGTCCTGTGTAATCACCTGCACCCCTCTTTTTTGGTTAAAATTGACCCTGTTCACCTTGAAAAGCAGACACAAGAGGAGAGCTGCAAATTCAACAGCACTGTCAGCCCACTTGCTCCTGCGCTGACAGGTCTCTGATATAAAACCTAATTTACAGTTTTGGGAGCAAATGCATTATCCTTCCAAGTTTAAAATAGTACTCATATCAGCAAAATGATGACTCGAAATAATGGTTTTGAGAATTAGAAGTCAAGGACTATTTGGTATTTCCACAGTCATTAAGTGTCTCCACCTTTTTAATTCAAAGCTTCAAGAGAAGGATTTCCAAGTGCTTAGTATTTTTATATCTGTAACAAGTAGGGTATGCTTTTTCTTATTATGTTTTTATCAAGGGTTCTGCACAAGCATTTGGTTATATTTGTTAATTTTATACAGTACATCCCTAATATGCTCTTATCATATGCTTCCTCAAGGAGGTACATCTTGATTTTTTTATTCAAGCAATTGAAAAAATAAAACTTGTAGGTTTACAAAAATAATAGGCCTTCCACTCTGAAATCCTGAAGGTTCACTGTCACGCTCCCTCCTAACACAATAATGTTTTTCTCTTCCGACAGTAGGCTACGCCACACACTGGATACACTGCGATGTGTAGAAGAAAAATTATCTTTTCTCCTGAATAGTTTTCCTCTGGTAATATCTTTTATTCTGCTATTGTATCAGCAGATTTCTTAAATCACTGTCCTCAGTTTGATTGGAAGAATCCGGCTGTGCTGTTATCAGGTTCTGTGTTAAGCCCACCGCACACAGACTCAATCCATCCCGACTCATCTCATCTGAGTATGCACAGATTCTGTTGTCAGTTGTGCTCAGTTTTGGTTTGACGTCACAATTGAGTTTTTCCCGAATGGGTGTCGCACACTGCTAAGACTGAATTACTGACCACAGCTAGATCCTGGTGATTACTATGTATGCAAATGTAATTAATACTGCCCTGTACACATTTCTGTATTAACTTAGCCCAACATAGCGACCCTCACATTATGCATGGCATCGTATGCTGATTAGACGGCGGAGATGGCGCCGCGAGGCAACCAAAAGAAGCGCTTAGCCTATTAATTAATTGACCATTTACACCGTGCAAACGTTTCAGGCAGTGTTTGACTTTATGTATAGCTTGTCTACTACACTTTAGCCTGTGGTAAATAAAATCCAACCTGTTGATTTTTTTATTTGATTTTTTCTCAGCGTGTGGGTCTAGGGGCTTGTGATTTGTGACCTATTGGAGATCAACGCACCGCTTACTTCTGTTTCAGCGCAGTAAGAAAATATAGGCTGCCAGTAGATTGATGATAATAAAAAGGTAAATTGATCATTTACCTTTGATTAGTAAACGCCTAAAAAAAAAAATATTGAAATGTGCACATATCTGGTATTTTTTAATTCAGGACACTCGGAGCAATTAAAGACTAATGTATTTTACCTGTGGAACTAAAGCTGTCAATATTCTGCAGTCAATATAACAGCAGGGATCTTTTTTCTTCTCTTTTTAATCAAAGTACTATAGTGGTAGTGCATACTTTTTAAAATGTTTTTTTTTTAAATTTAGAATATTATTTTTTATTTTATTTCCCCCCAGTTTGGAGTGTCCAATTATGTTTTTTTCTCCACACCGCAGTGAGTCCATACACAGAACAAATGTTCTGAGGGTGTGTGAGCGTCCTGCGATCTCACAAGCCTAAAGCCGGAATCGCTTTTATGCCGAGCAATCCAGAGCATAGGTGGGCGGGCTACCGATCCTGGAGAACAGGATCAACCCCGCTTTTTATCTACTCTGAATGTGCTGTGTCTGGCCAGTAGGGTTCACTGTTGTGCGATGAGGAGAAGCAATCCATGGTTTTCCCATCCCCCACCCCAGGAGCGTCAGAGCCAATGTGGTCCCCAGCAGAGTTCGGCCTCTTTGCACAGCCTGGACGCGAACTGGCCAAGCTTTGTGACTCATCCTGCACTCCCAGCGGCAGCGCTTTAACTGGATGAGCCACTCTGGGACCCCTGGTAGCGCATACATTTAGCATCTATTTTGTGTGACTGTTGAGTTATTTTTTTTACTCAACTGATCTTTTCCTGTAGGGGGTATCAAGTGTATGGAAAAGGATGAAAAAAATGAACAGAAAATAAGACAGGATCTCCCAGGTTTAGTTAACATGGGTTTCTACAAGGTGGGGCCCACATCGCTCTATAAATATGTCCCTAACTTAATTCTGCGTGCAAATAAATACACAGTAAAACTTGTATCACTAAAAGCATTTGGCACCAATTCAAAAGCAGCAGCTCTGGAAGCTCCCAGCTTTGTAGCAGAGCACACAGATGTTTTGATCTCTGTTTTGTTTTTTTTTTCTTCTCTGGAGACTTTTATGTGGTTTGCATGTCAGGTCTCCTCTTCTCCAAGAGTCATCTGAAGGGTATTCAAGTTCATCATTTTAAAATATTCATGTAGGCAGAATACACATGCAGTGCCCGTCCCCTTGGCAAGGAGATAGAGAGCTGCAATACTTGCATGGTTTGTCTTTTAAGAGATGACGTCCATGCAGACAGTAGCATAGCAGCAATATCTCTGCACTCCTGAATAAGGTCTTCCTCCCAAGTAGCGTTGCCCTTTGAAAAAAGAGGGGTATGCAGAGCCATTTTATCAGACAGGTCATATTGTTTGCCTAAATACTACGCGTGTCAGTGCATTTGCCAAGGTGTCCCAGACATTTTATCAGCAAGTCTAAGGCAAATTGTTATTGTTTAGATGCAGATCTGATTAAATTTGTTTTTTGATCACTTACTGGATGAGACAGAATTCCTAACCCACTAGTGTTGTTTCTGTATTCTGCTTCAAATCCTGTCGTACGTACAGCGATGCACGGTTTTAATGTCCAACACACCGGTAGCTTAAATATGTGATAATTGTCGACTACACAATTCACTGTTTGGGTAGCCCAGCTCTGATTTGAAAGTGCACATATCACTGTTGCTACAGTACTTAAATACATTTCAGGAAAACCTTTTGCTGGTCAGCACTGAAATTGCTTAGATGATCTAGAAAAACAAACAAGACAAAATCGGGATATTGTCTATCATAGGAATGGCCATATAAGGAAGATGCCGAGATCACTTGGTAAGGGTGCCTGCTAAGAAATTAATAATAATAATAATAATAATAATAATAATAATAATAATAATAATAATAGTTGCAATTTTTGAAATGCCAGTTATTATTTTTTGTCCAGTCAAATATTGTATCGTTTGAAAAGTGTAAGAAAAAAAAAACCATGATGGACAGTGTTTATCAAAGATGTCTAAAATAGTCATCTATTTACCTAGAAAGTTTATTTATTAAAAAAAAAAAAAAAAAAAAAAAAAAAACAACGTTATTTACTGATACATGTGTCGGTACTGTTCCTTTTTTTACGTCCCGTAGGAGGAAAAAAAGGAGGACTCAAAAGAGCAAAAAGATCTGAGTCTGCTGTCCCCTGCTGAGGAAATCCAGGGTTTGCACGCCAGAGTTCATCAACTCGAGAAAGAGAAAGCCGAAATGGAGGCAGAGAATAAACGACTCAAAGATATGTTGGTCAATGGTAAGTTCAGACTGGACACTGACATATTCAAACACACACCTGTCTGCATGTATACCTAGTTTAAAAAATATATAAAAGCGGCAGCCATATATATATATATATTTGATTAGCTTACTATAAATTTATACATTCTGTTGTTGTTCTCCCCTCCCTTTTTTATTTGGTATTTTATATTCAAGCTATGGGTTTAATAGTGTTGTCACATGATCCATCAGTGGTCCGTCAGTCAAGTACACCAAAGCTCTTCTATACAACATTGCAATGCTTAGTAAATCTATAGAAATGATATTTAAATGTTTGTTTAATCATTTGTCTTATGATGCACTAAATATACCAAACATGTTAGAATTAGGACTGTCGCTCAATTAAAAATTTTGATCTGTTCATTTATGGGCATTAGTTCATTAATCGGTAGATTAATCCGTGCACATTTTAATAAAGGTAACGATCTTATAGCGGCTGTCCTGCATAGTAATACTAAACAATCAATAGAATCAAAAAAATAAATAAATAAGCCCAATGGGAATTTGGTCTTTTTAAAAGAATTTTTATAATTATTTTTATTTTAGTAAAGTAACACATTTTCACAGAAGAACCGTTCTTTCAGGCCACTGTCAGTCACATACCTGAAAACACAAGACAGCTGAGCTGCATTTCCATCGTCAGTTGTTTAATCTACCGTTACAGCTTCGTACTTGGCTTCCTGTACTTCTGCTTGTATTCGTTCTGAATCTTGTTAGAGGTACACGAGAATACTGTGGCCGTTGCTTAACATGCTGTCGTTGTCAGAAATCAGAGAAAGTAATTCCACATAATTACCTATATTTGAGGAATTAGTGCCTTCATCGTGCCCTCTGAATGACAGTTCTTGCTTGCCAAGGTAAACAACAGAATCAGTCAAGTGTTTAAGAATGTCAAGATTTTTTCTTACTTGTTCATTTGTCCAAAAGTTTGAGTGTAACAGTGGCTCGCAAGTGACTTTGGAAATGTTGTTTTTGTGCTGACTTCGATAGACTTCCTAGATTGCTGTAGCCAGTGCTGTTCCATATCGCCTTTTGTGTACTGAACAAACGACAGTTACAGCAGTATATATTTTTTAAACTGACAGCTACCGGTAAGCCACAAATACCTTTCATAATTTTAATGTTGGAAGTGGTGAGTATATCCCTTCCTTTCCTGTGTCAATTTGGGTATTTGTGGTGGATACCTCCCTTTTTTAACAATCTCCAATTTTTCTGAGAAAGTTCTTGTTGAAAATGGATTCGTAAACCAAATCGACTACCTCTCCGTTGTCTAACTTTTTTTTTTTTAATTTGTAAAAAGCCATTCAAAATATTACTTCAAAGTTCTCAATATAATTCTCAATAACGGTCTCTATAATATTAGCAGTGTCATGCGAAATTCAGCTATTCTTACACCGCACACCCTAGCATATTTATGTCCCACCTCTGCTCACTAATGATTGGACAGCTGCAAAGCCAGGGCAGATCTTTGACTTTCCCATTAGTTAAACTCACAAGACCTTCAACTGAAATGGAGAATACCTTCAACAATGTATGTCCCGCCTCTGCTCACTCATGATTGGACACCTGCATAACAAGGGGCAGACGGGTCAAACAGTCAAACGGGTTTAAAAGGCCCTGCATATCAACAAAGCACTCACCAGGCATCTCCAGCCCCGCCCCACCCTTTCGTTCGTTATCGCTTTCACATATGCTAAGAAATAAATAATAATAATAATAATAGTCGTACATACTGATCAATCATCTCCTGATCACTCGTTTTATCACCAAACTCCTCAATAATGCGATCCAAGTCATTATTTTATTACTACAACATCTCAAAAAAGCTCTGCAAAGGTCTGTGATAGTCTCTGTGCGCTGATGCAGTACCAGACAGCTTGTTTCCTTATGACCGCCCATATGTGATGCCAGGGGCAGGTATGACTAATCATGAGATACGCCTTTGTTTTTTTTTTGTTTTGTTTTTTTCGGCTTGTCTTGGCTCCTGTCACTCACACTCGGCCATTGAATGGTTTTCTCAGCTTTTTCCGGAGAAAAAACGACTAGAAACACGTTTTTTGCGTTTTTTTGATGATGTCGGACAGGGTCCGACAATGGACCGGATAGGAATAATTGCAATGTCGGACCAGGTCCGACAGTGGACCGCAAAGGGTTAAGGACAGATGATAAATAATCAATGCATCGATTAATTGTTGCACCCCTAGTAAAATGCTTATACAGTGGCCATTTTATAGCATTCTTAAGACTTTCATGTATTTATTTTCCTAGGCAAACCTGCATTTTTATGTGACATTTTACTTGTACTTTCAGAAATCCCCACCCTTCTGTCAACAATGAGACGCACCTTTGCAGCACGTACTGAAATCCCTTCGTCCGATTGCTTTGTTTCTGATGAAGACTGCAAGACATCCTGCTCTGGTAGTGTCTGCAGTACACCAACCTTTCCAACTCCACCAGCAGACATAGAAGGGTCAAATATGCAGAATATGTGCGCATCAGCGAACGTAACAAACTCTGTGAGTCTCTACATACAGTAACCATTAAGCAAAATAATTAGCTAACAGTAATGTGTCCACATCTTCCATTCTGATATAGCACATTCTACTGGGTGTCAAATAAATAGTTATGTAGTAGTCACATGTTTGCACTATTTCAGACAGTTGTTGCAATAATACTTGATGTTATTTCTTTTAGATATTAGTTTATAATTTTTTATTATTAGTTTATCTATTGCAAAGATAAAAAATGCATGCATGGAACCAAGGCAGAAATGAGGAGGGATAACAGCCATTCCAGTTTGTTTTTAGGCTGTGTTTGTTCACATGTTCCCTTTATTCATATTAATGCCTTGGTAGATGTGCCACAGCTGGACTACTTGAGAAATCAGCTGTGTCTCTTGTAAGCGGTATAATAAGAGCTCCATTTGGGGAATAAGACTTTAATAAGGGAGGACATGTGTGTGCCTGCAGCTGAAGGGAAGTTACATTAAAAATGAACCTAATAGTCAACATTGCGTGGTTTTAAATTCAACAGAGTGCACACAAGAGTAAAATATAGAAAAATGTCTTTAACAGTCATCCAGAAACCCTAATGAGTATCTTAAAATGTAATTTTTTTTTGGTTTCCTTTACCGTTTTATGGTGTGTTTGTAATAATCAGAATAGTTCTGTTGCTCCAATAGTACAATATTACTATTTTCCCTAAATCTGCCTTCAACAGTGATTGTTGTGTGATCATTGCCTTTCATATCTGTTTCAGGTGGAAGTATACAAGGGATCAAACGTGTATAGTGAAGGAATGGTGTGGAAAGCTGCCATACAAGCAAACTCTGCGACAGCCATGGCTAGAACCCTACTGCTTGGTGTTTTTGACATGGACACTCTGTTGAGGAGCAACCTCAGAGGTGGTAAAAGTAAAAGAGCCAACTATGCAGACCAAAAAGAAGGACTGGACCCGTTAAAGCTGGATGCAATCTATAGTACGTAATGCATGGCACGTTTCATGATGATTTTAGATTATCGTGTCCTTGGTAAATAAAGGGCTAGATTATCAAAGCCCTTTTCTCCAAATTGTCAGAAAGGAAAAACACAGCCAATAGAGTTACCAAATCCGAAATAAACAACTCAGACATTTAACCCTTTGCGGTCCTTTGTTGGACCTGGTCCGACATTGCAATTATTCCTATCCGGTCCAATGTCGGACCCTGTCCGACATCAAAAAAACGCAAAAAACGGGTTTCTAGTTGTTTTTTCTCCAGAAAAAGCTGAGAAAACCATTCAATGGCCGAGTGGGAGCGACAGGGGCCGAGACAAGCTGAAAACAAAAAAATAAAAATAATTGGCGTATCTCATGAATAGTCATACTTGCCCATGGCATCACATAGGGGCGGCCGTAAGGAAACAAGCTAGTTGTTACTGAATCAGCGCACAGAGAATATCACAGACATTTGCAGAGCTTTTTTGAGATGTTGTAGTAATAAAATAATGACTTGGATCGCATTATTGAGGAGTTTGGTGATAAAACAAGTGATCAGGAGATGATTGATCAGTATGTACGACTATTATTATTATTATTATTATTATTATTTATTTATTAGCATATGTGAAAGCTATAGCGAACGAAAGGGTGGGGCAGGGCTGGAGATGCCTAGTGAGTGCTTTGTTGATATGCAGGGCCTATTAAACCCGTTTGACTGTGGAAAACAAATACTTTTAAACAGCGCGTCTAAAATTAACTGCGCGTGTGAAAATAAATTGGACCTGACACGCCTGACACGCACTTAATAAATGGACTGCAAAGGGTAAATTTAGGTGTTTGTCTTATGTTGTTTCTTATTTGTTTTACAGTGTAATTGGTGCAAACTTTGAGAATCTGCCCTTTAATCCATACTTTTGAGCTTACATATTTCATGTTTACCTATGTTGCAATAAAATACTTCCGCTTTCACATTAGCAAGATGTCAAAGTAGTTTAGACACAAATTTGTCTTCAGTGTTTAGTTTATAATATATATTTTCTGTCTATTTGTATACTTTCAGGTGCCACAATGAAGAAATTCCCCAATGCAAAAAGAGGACAAATTGGAGTCGGTATTAACTCAAAGCTGTCAGAAATTAGGTTCAGGTACAGGAAAGCCAAACGAGAAAAGGGATGTGATATTTTTTGCTGACAAAGGCTTAATTAGTGTTGTGTTTGGTACATTTGTTTTATTTTTGTTAATATATTAAAGTAGATACCTTTTCCTTTTGGTGTTGCATTACCTTCAGATGTGATCAGCCACAGGATACAGAGTTCTTTTCTGTAGCGTTTGAAGTTTTTCCTGCCTAAAGCAAAACATTCCCAAGAAGAACAGCATATCTTAGTGATGTACTGTAGTCGTTAGCTGAAGCATTTACTAATCAGTTGAACTTTTGTGAGACAAAACTGAAGATTTTTAAATGCCATATTGAATAATCATTCTTCTCTACATCTGCTTTTACTTTGGCTTTGAGCGTGCATTGAGATTCTCCAGACAAGCTCAGAGCAAGAGTACAGGGGTAGCAGTGTGGAGTAGTGGTTAGGGCTCTGGACTCTTGACCGGAGGGTCGTGGGTTCAATCCCCAGTGAGGGACACTGCTGCTGTACCCTTGAGCAAGGTACTTTACCTAGATTGCTCCAGTAAAAACCCAACTGTATAAATGGGTCATTGTATGTAAAAATAATGTGATATCTTGTAACAATTGTAAGTCGCCCTGGATAAGGGCGTCTGCTAAGAAATAAATAATAATAATAATAATAATAATAAGAGTACCACTTAACACTGATTGTGCATGCCATGAAATAGTAAGTTATATATATATATATATATATTATATATATATATATATATTATATATATATATATAGCCTATGAGTTGCAGGTACAGGACTTAACACTAGAACCGCCATGCGGGTCAGTTTGACCCATTTCGCATTTAAAATGTTAATTACTCTTCTGTTGTAAATCGTATGTGTATGTCTGTTTTTGAATTAAATATCCTGATGGCGTTTGATAGCCAGAATCGCAAAAATGATAGTTACAAACAGTTCTACCTAGAACCGCCACATGAGTCAATGTGACTCATGCATTACAATACATTTTTTTTAATATAACGTAAGTTATTCAATTTTTATTTTTTGGAAATGCAACAAGACACGCCTCCTCCTAGCACACATGTTTTTTTTGGTTTTTTTTTACTTCAAGCCTTTCTTTGTAGACTGATTACGAGATAGAGATTGCTATGATTGTGGATTTGTCAAGATGCCAACTCATTGAAAGCCTAGTTGCTTATTTTTCAATGTACCTGGGAGACAATCCTTCGTTTTGTTCCACAAATGCAGAAGGAAATATTTAATCTTGAAAGTAGTCATTTTGATTGGAATACGGCAAGCTGCACTCAGATGCATACAGCAAACTGAAATTGCAGGTAGGATAACAACTTATGTGCCTAATATGAAACATATGTTATATATTCTTTTTTTATATTACTTTTAGAAAAAAAAAAACATTTCGGTTTTACAGGTTTGTATGTACCAGTTTACACGTGTTTGGATGCAGGCACAGTCAGCTGACAGACGCGTACGCTCCTCCATAGAGTACAGTGCAGCTGTCATACCAGAAGTAGTCTTATATTTTCTTTTTATGTAGTATTAGAAACAATGATTTCGGTTTTACAGTTTTGTGTGTACATATACCCGTTTACACCTTAACACGGGTATATGTACGTACCCGTTTGTTTTGAAATGTATATTATATTTTTTCACTTTGTAGTCGTGCTGTATATGCGCTCATTTTTGAAAATAAAGCCTTTTATGTTTAATTTTCCATTTAAATACGGTGTTTCTGCGATGCAAATGTTAGATATGATGTTCATGAATAAAACTTGTGAATAAAAGTTGTATCCGATAGTATGGCTTTCATTTTCATAACGAAGCAGCTTAAAAATGTATGGGTCAAAGTGACCCACGTGGCGGTTCTAGGTAGCTCGAACATCTGGCAGTTCTAGTGTTAAAAAAAGGACAATCTGATATGGACATCTGTTATTGTTGTTATTGTCTGAACATGTCTGGGTAGGAAATTAGTAAAGGTCTGTGCTGCACATTGTTTCTGTTTTTATCAGATCTCCAAGTGGTTGGTTGCAGGGTGTGGTCTCCTGGAGGTCATGTACAGGCTCTGTCGAGGTCAGGGCAGTCTGTGTAGTTCTTCTGTGCCTTCAAATCCCCCCATTTGCCTGTGTTTTTCTCAGAACAGGTCACACATGTTCCTGAATATATTTTCAAAATAGAAATAAAGTTTTCTGAAATGTTACATTGTGTGAAGCTGCCGTTTTTCTGCATTGTTTGTTAGGTTTACTATTTTTATAATATTACTGATCTAGAGATGCTTCCATTAAGTTGATTAACATGGGCCTTAAAATAAGAATGCACAATATTAACAATGTTGTAAACTGTATGCTGTTTTGCAAAATGTTCTGCATGTTTAGGATACCTTCAATAAAGTTTTTGTGTTTAAAAAAAATAAATAATAAAAAAAAAACAATCATTCTTGGCTGATATTATGAGTGAGTGACATATCTTATTTTTAAGTTGCTACTAAAAACCCCAAACAGGTTTTCTGGACCATGAAACCTAGAAAACATACAAGCTCTCATTGCAAACGTGGCTAATCTATTTCACATGCTATGGATGCTCCATAATAGATCAGACTATACAGATGTGGCAGGGATATAAATTGGGCTGGGTATCACAAGTGATTTCAAATATATAGTTATATTTAGGCACGCGGATTGCACCATCACTTCTTGTGCAGATAAAATGTGTATTAGTATGTGGGCACGGGGATTGCACAATTTAGTTCACGTGCCGGGATTCAAATGAATGATTAATTAGTACTGAATCCCGGCACAGCTGTATATATAGATGCACAAATCACTCACCCGGGGTTGGGTGTTCAGAGTGGAGAACGGAAGTAGAGAGAGGAGGTAAAAGAAGAAAACAAATGAACAATTGCTACGCGTGCTGGTTCTGCACCAGCCCGCTACTTCTTATAGTGTTTGTCAGGGCTTGTTTGTTTTCTTTTGGCCAATGTGCCTTTTGTTTTGTAAAGTGTTTTGTTTGTTTAAACCTTTTATTTATAATAAACCAGCGCACTCACTCACCAGTCCTGTCTGTGTCCTGCATTTCTTGGCCTGATGTAGCCACCAGCCAGCCAGTTCACAATAGAGCTAATAGAATTCTGGGTGGTTGGTTGATCTGCAGTAAATAATTACCCAATGGATGGAATGTATTATACGAATACTGAATCATTTTTATTACACCTACAATGGGTACCTTTATTGTGGATCTCATGCATTACATTACCCTTGTCTGTAAAATAAACTATACCTGGGTTTAATTAATAATATACTTAAATGGCACTGTGGATGTTTTCATAATAGTACAATGTTAAATCATTCAGACTTTCACTGCAGACTTGGCTGATATTTTTCCAATACACAAGGCAAGCGGCTGCTGTGAAAACCGTTTAATATAAGAACATAAGAAAGTTTACAAACAAGAGGAGGCCATTCGGCCCATCTTGTTTGTTTGGTTGTTAGTAGCTTATTGAGCCCAGAATCTCATCAAGCAGCTTCTTGAAGGATTCCAGGGTGTCAGCTTCAACAACATTACTGGGGAGTTGGTTCCAGACTCCCACAATCCTCTGCATAAAAAGTGCCTCCTATTTTCTGTTCTGAATGCCCCTTTATCTAATCTCCATTTGTGATCCCTGGTCCTTGTTTCTTTTTTCAGGTCGAAAAAGTCCCCTGGGTCGACATTGTCAATACCTTTTAGAATTTTGAGTGCTTGAATCAGATCGCTGTGTAGTCTTCTTTGTTCAAGACTGAATAGATTAAATTATTTTAGCCTGTCTGGTCACTCTTTGCACTCTTTCTAGAGCAGCAATATCCTTTTTCAAGCAGGTTAGTTATACACAATCTCCCTTCCTAAAAACCATGCTGACTGTCTCCCAGGATATAATTTTCCATTTTGGATCTTATTATAGTTTCCATAAGTTTACATATAATAGAAGTCAGACTTATTGGTCTGTAGTTACCTGGTTTGGTTTTGTCTTCCTTTTTGTGGATCGGTATTACGTTTCTGCAATTCTCCAGTCTGTCGGTACAACCCCTGTGTCAAGAGACTGTTGCTTGATCTTGGTTAGCGATTTGTAAATAACTTCTTTCATTTCTTTGAGTACTATTGGGAGGATCTTATCGGGCCCAGGGGATTTGTTTATTTTAAGAACTCCTAGTCCCTTTAACACTTCTGCCTCTGTTATGCTAAAGATATTTAAAACTGGATAGGAACAGGTCGACATGTGGGGCATGTTGTCCGTATCCTCCTTTGTAAAAACTTGTGAAAAGTAATCATTTAATATATTTGCTATGTTTTTCTCTTCGTCTATGATGTTGCCATTTGTATCTCTTAGACATTTTACTTCCTCCTTGAATGTTATTTTGCTGTTGTAATATTGGAAAAACTTTTTGGAATTGGTTTTAACCCCCTTGGCAATGTTAATTTCTATCTCTCTCTTGGCCTTTCTAACTTCCTTTTTGACTTGCATTTGCAGTACCAAGTACTCTTTCTGTGTACTTTGTTCTTGGTCCCATTTAAATGCCTTTTTTCTCCTGAATATTTTTTTAATTGATCTATTAAACCATTTTGTTTTAGATTTTGATTTGCCTGCTTTTGGGATGTAATTGTTTTGCGCCTCTAGTACTGTATTTAAAAAAAAAATAGCAATCCTTTTTCTGTGGATGTTTTCTCTATTTTACTCCAATCTACTTATGTTAGTCTCGAGCTGCTTTCACACAGAGGAGTTATGACGGTTCAGAACCGCCACTGAAGCGGCTTATAGGTCTGTGTGAATTGCCTATACCGCCACAGAACCATCATATTTGATGCCGTCTGAAGCGTCTTAAGTCCTGTGTGAAAGGCTATGCCAGCACTGAAGCGCTATAGTGGGTGTGGATTGAAAGTCAACATGCTACGTGACTAGCATGTTGGGTATTTTTGTCGTTGGTGTTAAACACTTTTTAATTTTTTTCAAATACAACGGCTGATCAAGAACAAGATAATGTAATTGGAGACCGGAAGTTTAGAAATTGTTTACAATAGTGGCAGCTACTAAACAGATGCAGCACTTTGAACTTTGCAGTAGAATTTGGTGGCACGGACTCTGCGCAAATCAGTTAATGTGATCGGGGAACTTCGAGAATGCAGAGGAAACTCAAAGTGAGCAACAGACACAACAGGCAGAACTTTTTTTTTTTGTTTATGTATTTTAAATAATTTTTTTAACGTCTCTGAGATGGCTCAGTAGCTGCATTTGTGTGTGAAAGTGGTATCTGTTTCATTCCTTCATAGTTTGCCTTTTTAAAATGGTATACCTTAGCTTTTAGTCGTTACTTTTGGGGTTTTTAAAAGCACTTCAAATTAGACCATGTTGTGATCTGAGTTTGCCAATGGTTCTCTGACCTCTGTTTTAGTTATTCTGTCTTTTGTTATTTGAAAAGACTAAATGAAGTCATGCCCCCCCTCTAGTTGGTGCATTGACAAATTGTG
This sequence comes from Acipenser ruthenus, assembly GCF_902713425.1. Lineage (NCBI taxonomy): Eukaryota > Metazoa > Chordata > Actinopteri > Acipenseriformes > Acipenseridae > Acipenser > Acipenser ruthenus. The sequence continues at coordinate 5,503,171 of NC_081194.1, forward strand.
TTAGAAAACAGTCATTCTTGCATTATCTACCATTTCAATTTCGGCTGTCATGCTCCTCACCGGGTTTTCCCATTTTATATGGGGAGAAGTTGAAATCCCCCATTAGTATGGCTTCTCCTTTGCTAAATTTATTTCTAATGTCATGTATAACAGATTATTTTGCTCAGTATCTGAATTTGGTGGTCTATAGCATGCCCCTATTATTATGCTCTTTGCATTTTTGTCCATTATTCTGACCCATATTGATTCTGCATTGTTTTTTTCTAACAGATTTAACACCTGGGCTTCAAGACTATTTTTGATGTATAGCATTACCCCTCTGCCTCTTCTGTCTTTCCTATACAGTGTATACCCACTAACATTACATTCGTCTCCATCACTCTTGGATAATCACGTTTCTGTAACACCTATCACATCGTAGTTACTTGTTAGTGCAATAGCATCAGGTTCTAACATTTTGTTTTTGAGACTTCTAGCCTTTAGATAAATACATTTAATGGCAATCTTATCTGAGTTGTTGCCCTTGTTTTGATGTAGTCTCCCTTCTGTTTTTTTGTTGATATATATGTTAAAAATGACTTGAGTCTTTTCCCTCAAACCCATCCATCTCCATTTTTATGAGGCTCTAGCAACCCAGCCTATTTGCTGCAGTACATTAAGTGATGGAAGTGGCAATATGCTTCAGGCAGTAAGCTATTTATCTCCCCAAACTTCGCTTCTGCAGGACGCTTCGGAATGGAAGCCTTAATTACTTAATGGATAGGTCAAGATTGTCCGCTCCCCGGTAATGCAGAATGGAATACAAAGAGAGGTGGATTCTTAAAACACTGTCGCAGATTCGGACGTTAACATATGTGAGCTGGCGTAATCGCTTTGATACTACCCAATGTTAGAATGTGACCTTTAGCACAAAAACCACTGAGCCTCTGACATGTTTCTGACAAAAGGTTAATTGGCTTTAAAATAAATGCATTGCTTAATGACACAGCTGAAACACTGCTACGCTTCACGCTAAAAAGGGCCCTGTCAGGATGTGAGTGGTGTGGGGAAGGTGAATGTCCAAACTGTACAGTGGTGGTCCAAACCGTCTTTCTTTATTGCACAGTAAATAATAAAACCACCCTCTATACTAGCAATGGTGTGGGGGTTTAAACGGTAGGTTAATTGTCCCAAATAAACAAAACATGCAATAATCCACAACCAATAGATCCACCTTTGTGCACAGGAAAAGTGCTCCAGAACAGGTTGGGTTGTTGTGGTGCGGTGCTGTGCTGTGCTGTACGGTGGTAGTGGTGCCCTGGGGTTTGTGCTGGCTTCGTGGCTGCAGCTATCTAGCCTCTACTCCTCTGTGAACATAAAACAAAAACAAACAGCGCTCCAGCATAACAGGCCGTGCACACGTAGCTGCGTCCCTTTTGTACTGCTGAACTCCTCCCAGTGATCAGTCTAGCGCCACGGTCTATCCAATCACTGCATGCCCCACAGCTGACCACAATGGAGTTGCTTAGTAAACTCACAGCTACACGCTTCCTTCAAAATGTCCGACTTCCAGTTGCTACCTACCATCGAGTTGTCCCCGTCTATGGGAAAGCTTACTACCAACCTTACACAGTGCCTCAGAGAAAATGGATGAACACCGATTCTGTGACTTAACAGAACATTTATTACAAAACATACTGTAAAAGAAAGGTGCTCCAGACACTAAAATGGTGATTAAAACATCACTGATTTTGTTTTCGAACTTTCTGAAATTCAAACAAATTCGACGATGTAAACAAATATGACGAATGTAAACAAATATGTACAGCTCTCCATGTGGCAAGCCACACGAAGAGTTGTACGGCAAAAAAAAACTTTGATAACTGTGCGGTATGAGCTTAAAAAACATTTTCTGTTATTTATTTCTGTTATTTATCAGCTATATATAAACTCAGTATATAAAGTCGTATTTACTATCCAACCTTGCCTCACTTATTTTCTTGAGTGATTCATATATTAAATATGTACTGCAGACTCAGCTCATAGTGGAAACGGCTTTGGGCATTATAGCCCCCTGTCGGTAACAATAGTCTTCCCTCGGGTCAGTAATTTTCCACTATAGCCCTTCTCTCCAGTCCATATTTACTAGAGAGAGAGAGAGAGGTCTTTATTTATAAAGACCCATTAATAAGTATACTGCCACTGTTAAAATATTAAATAAGGATATTATTCCATACTGTTTAGACCAGTTTAATCGATATCGAACAATGGGATCTGGCTCTATTCACAAAACTTTAAATGTAATTAATTAATTAATTAATTAATTAAATCAAGTTTGTAGTTCATGAAACCTTTTTCCAACTGTTTAGAGATAGTTAAAAGTTAATTCTCATTATTTCAAAACACTATTCAATTTAAACAGGTAATCTGTATAGAAACTTTGAAAAAGTGTCATTAAAAGCTGTTTTGTGACTAGGATTTTCTTCATAAAAGAAACTATGATCTTTAAAAAAAAGTTCAAGCTTGAAGTGAAATAGAACTTTTGTTATTGGGTAAAATACTGCTCACCTTATGAACCCTTACTTGTTTTCTTCTGCATGGGTCATAGACTACATTACTCCAAAAGATATAGTGATAGCATTTAAATATGTAACCTTCACGTACAGCGAATTTAATTAGTTTCTGTTTGAATGATTACTCTCTCAAGTCATGTCATCAGTCCAAATAAGCATAGCTGTCATTTTCTCTGTAAATATTTACCTATGGGATAAAACATTGGTATTTTTGTTAATTTAGGAAACCGTTTGTTTTTAAAGGAACCCCTTCTGGGTGCATCAAACCCTTGTGACCTCCTCTAACATAGCACCCCTTATTTCACATGTCTGAACTGATAACAAAATATCAGAAAAGAATGGGGGGGGGGGGGGGGGAACAAAATGCAATGCTGCCTTGGCATTTCAGTTTGGCCATGTTGACAGAAAATTATGGGTAATGGGCAGTGTTGTGCATTTTACGAATTCTGTCGGTGCGATGAGGTTAAGCTCTATAACCTCACCTGGCTTTTGCATGGTGGGTAAGAAGCTTGATCGCAGTATGCGTGGTCCCCTTTTTCACAAGGGGCCAGTGTATTCAGAACATTGAATGAAGAGACCAGATTGAACAGGGACTGGAAACATGACAACAAGGTAATAGAATATTAAAATGCCATGTGTGTGTGTTTTCTTCAGAGGTTTCACTCAGGGTTATGGAATTGACTCAGGGTTATATGAGCAGGTCGTGAAATACACCCAACCCATACATTGCATTAAACAGAGTGGAAAACATTGACTATGTGTTTTCAGTGTGGAATCTAAAAGTTCAATATCAGATTAAAGATGTTATTTACCTTGCTGCTGAGTAAATGGCAACCACCCTCATCTTATTTATACAACCCATTTTATACCAGCACTTTAATAGGATATTAGAACAAAAAAGTGCCATTTAGACATTTGTTGAAATATAATACCAGTAAGGCAGGGAGTTTGGCTAAGTTTAGAACCCAGTAAACGGGAGTGATCCAGTGTAAACTGCAATGCACAATGAATCTCATTACTGTAGCAGGTGATCTTCTGAACTGAGCATTGTTCTGTGATACCCTCATTTGTGTAAGACATGTTGTTTAAATGCACAGCATGAAGGCAGTTGCAGGTCTTTATTCTCCATGGTTAATGCATATCCTGTAGCAACAGTACCCATGCGCATATCTATCTATCTATCTATCAGTGCCTTGCGAAAGTATTCGGCCCCCTTGAACTTTGCGACCTTTTGCCACCTTTTCAGGCTTCAAACATAAAGATATGAAACTGTAATTTTTTGTGAAGAATCAACAAGTGGGACACAATCATGAAGTGGAACGAAATTTATTGGATATTTCAAACTTTTTTAACAAATAAAAAACTGAAAAATTGGGCGTGCAAAATTATTCAGCCCCCTTAAGTTAATACTTTGTAGCGCCACCTTTTGCTGCGATTACAGCTGTAAGTCGCTTGGGGTATGTCTCTATCAGTTTTGCACATCGAGAGACTGAAATTTTTGCCCATTCCTCCTTGCAAAACAGCTCGAGCTCAGTGAGGTTGGATGGAGAGCATTTGTGAACAGCAGTTTTCAGTTCTTTCCACAGATTCTCGATTGGATTCAGGTCTGGACTTTGACTTGGCCATTCTAACACCTGGATATGTTTATTTGTGAACCATTCCATTGTAGATTTTGCTTTATGTTTTGGATCATTGTCTTGTTGGAAGACAAATCTCCGTCCCAGTCTCAGGTCTTTTGCAGACTCCATCAGGTTTTCTTCCAGAATGGTCCTGTATTTGGCTCCATCCATCTTCCCATCAATTTTAACCATCTTCCCTGTCCCTGCTGAAGAAAAGCAGGCCCAAACCATGATGCTGCCACCACCATGTTTGACAGTGGGGATGGTGTGTTCAGGGTGATGAGCTGTGTTGCTTTTACGCCAAACATAACGTTTTGCATTGTTGCCAAAAAGTTCGATTTTGGTTTCATCTGACCAGAGCACCTTCTTCCACATGTTTGGTGTGTCTCCCAGGTGGCTTGTGGCAAACTGTAAACGACACTTTTTATGGATATCTTTAAGAAATGGCTTTCTTCTTGCCACTCTTCCATAAAGGCCAGATTTGTGCAGTATACGACTGATTGTTGTCCTATGGACAGAGTCTCCCACCTCAGCTGTAGATCTCTGCAGTTCATCCAGAGTGATCATGGGCCTCTTGGCTGCATCTCTGATCAGTCTTCTCCTTGTATGAGCTGAAAGTTTAGAGGGACGGCCAGGTCTTGGTAGATTTGCAGTGGTCTGATACTCCTTCCATTTCAATATTATCGCTTGCACAGTGCTCCTTGGGATGTTTAAAGCTTGGGAAATCTTTTTGTATCCAAATCCGGCTTTAAACTTCTCCACAACAGTATCTCGGACCTGCCTGGTGTGTTCCTAGTTCTTCATGATGCTCTCTGCGCTTTAAACGGACCTCTGAGACTATCACAGTGCAGGTGCATTTATACGGAGACTTGATTACACACAGGTGGATTCTATTTATCATCATTAGTCATTTAGGTCAACATTGGATCATTCAGAGATCCTCACTGAACTTCTGGAGAGAGTTTGCTGCACTGAAAGTAAAGGGGCTGAATAATTTTGCACGCCCAATTTTTCAGTTTTTTATTTGTTAAAAAAGTTTGAAATATCCAATAAATTTCATTCCACTTCATGATTGTGTCCCACTTGTTGTTGATTCTTCACAAATATTACAGTTTCATATCTTTATGTTTGAAGCCTGAAATGTGGCAAAAGGTCGCAAAGTTCAAGGGGGCCGAATACTTTCGCAAGGCACTGTATTTAATGAATTACTGGCAGTATGTAACAGGTGTGCATGAAGCAGAAACTAAACAAGGAAGGGTGGGTTGGGGTGGGGGAATTGAATTTGAATAGCTGATAGATTTTATATTTGCTAAATGTTGGACTACAGAATGTGCAGTATTTCTATAAATCTTAAAATATAGGTGTCTGCGTTATGCATTTTTGGTATTGCTTTGGTGCTTAAGAACCCCACACTGAAAGTTTCATTTTTTGTATGTATGTGCATTTTTATTATATATATATATATTATTATTATTATTATTATTATTATTATTATTATTATTATTATTATTAGGCTTCCAAGCTGGCTTGGGAAGCCTATTGTTATTGTAAAGATTTTTTTTTTAGGCTTCCAAGCTGACTTTTCGCACGAGATGTAACCAATCAAAATGAAACTTGGCAGGTATCATCCCATGTAGTTATGATGCAAAAAAAAAAAAAAATGCGTTTCTGGGTCAACCAAGATGATGGCCTAATGCATTTCTTTAAAAAACCTTTCAAAATTTTCTTCTTGGGAAGCGGTGAACCGATTGATCTGAAACTTCACATGCGTCATCAGCAACCAAACCCACTTCAAGTTTGTGAAGTAGCAGTTGCTGCGATAAATTTTACTATCAAAATGTCTGACACCAAATTCACCAAAACGCTCCCCAAACATCAAACTGCTTCTGTTTGCAAACCGTTTAACCAACTAACTCTTAACTTGGTAGGCATCACCCTGGGAACGATGGAACTCAAATATGGCAAAATGGTGTTCTTTTGTAAAACAAGATGGCCACCAGGCCTACATTTTGTTCTTGAATTTAAAACCGCTTCAGTTGAACATGGTTTAGTTGATTAACTCCAAAGATCACAAGCATCATCCCTGTGTCAATACAATGGACTTTCTCAAAAATGGTGTTTGTGCATAAACCAAGATGGCCGCCTGACGCATTTCTTTTAAAACATTTTTTAAATCTTCTTCTTGGGAACCGGTGAACCGATTGATCTTCGGTCAAATGTAAAACTAGCTTATAACCCCTTACAAAGTGCAGATAGGTTAATGGTTACTATGGAACACATATAGGAAATCGTATGTGCTCTATCCAAAAATGACCTTGCCTGTGACCTTTGACCTCTCTAAGGTCAAATGTAAAACTAACTTATAACTCCTTACAGTGCACATAGGGTTATGGTTACTATACAACACATTTAGGAAACCATATATGCTCTATTCAAAAATTACCTTGATCGTGACCTTTGACTCTCCTTAAGGTTAAATGTAAAATTAGCTTATAACTCCTTACAGTGGCTCTCAAAAGTATTCACCCCACTTGGACTTTTCCACAGTTTATTGAAAAATAAAATCTACAAATTTATTTTTCACTTTGACATTGTGGACTTTTTTGTGTTGATCAGTGGCAAAAACTCCTAATTAAATCCATTTTGATTCCATGTTGTAACACAATAAAATGTGGAAAAGTCCAAGGGTGGTGAATACTTTTTAGAGCCACTGTACAGTGTGTAGATAGGGTCATAGTTACTATGGTGTTTAAAGTTATAAAGCATCGTGAGATAATGAACTAATGCAGTATTTTGAATTGAAACTGCTCCATAAAACTGATCTGCTGCTGACACTTGTGCTGCAATGCTACAGCTTGCCAAAAATGTCCAACTGGTACTGAGCTTGGAAGCCATAAAACTGCCTGGCAGTTATTATTATTATTATTATTATTATTATTATTATTATTATTATTATTATTATTATTCATGCTGTACGTTGTGTTGTATAGTAATTGTAGACAGGGCAAGCTCATTATATTATATGAAAGTGCAGCACTGTACCTATAATTAAAAAAGACATACTGTATGTGATTTCACAGTTAATAAGGGATTACATACACAATTATCTGATTCACTTATTTTGTAGCATGCAAATTGCACTAACATGAAAGTACAAAGTAGACATTTACCTCCCTTAGATTCAGAACAGTAGAATGTATTTCAGAGACTAGCTACTGTATTATATAAAGGGAAATCATTTGCACAACGCATGACACAAATCACAAAGAGTTCCTATTAAGCGGTGAATGCCATTCCAATGCCCAGACATTGAGACCGGAAAGGATCATTATTAGAAAGTCAGACACCTCATGACCTAACCATCCTAACTGATCTTGAAACAAAATTGACAGGAGGAAAAAACACTTCAGAATAGATTCAATCAGACAGCATAACAGTGCGGTAGTCACCCAGTTTAACATTTTCAACACTGTAAACAGGCACAATTTTTCCATATATTTGTCAGTATAGACTCGGTATAAAAGTATTGATTTATTTATTTTAGACCACCCCCAATTTTACCCTAGTTTTTCTACCCAATTTAATATGTCCAATTTTCCTATGTTGCCTCACTGCAGCCACATATTGAGCAGGAAGACTGACGATCAACGGGTGACCCCAGTTCACAATGTCAAGCCCATCGCCTCTTTCACTCTCTGAACCCATTCATATTACCAGGTTAGCTTAATCCCGGGTTTACGGCAACAAGGAGCAGTTGGCATTACTTCGGGAGTGAAAGGCTATTGGGTGTGCCAAGTCTACATAGATGAACAGGATTTATCACACAGCATGACTGGTGTAAGCAAGATCTTAATAGAAATATCTAATCTATTGATATAATGAGAACCGTACAGGTTATGTACTGTTCTTCATCATTCTGGACAGAAAGAAACTCTAAGGGCTCATTTTAATCAACCCAAAATGGTGCATATCTGGAAAACAATAAATCATTGACAGCCTGTTTACTTTTATACCAATCCATACATAAATAAAAAAAAAAAAAATACTTATTAGCATAAATGCTAATTTTGGCAGATCACACAACATTAAAACACTGCTGCTCGTCAAAAAATAACTTTTATTTCAATTTGCTAATTGACTTCTACAAGCAAGGTGGAAGATTTTCCGCTAAATGGGTTTGTGTTCCCTATAATTTATGTGAGGAACCAGGGCAAATGGTTCTCTTCTATAGAGCAGTACTGCTTGTAGCAATCCTCTAAAAACAATTTTCCCCCAAGCTTCCATCTGTTCTTCAAACCAGGGCATATGCCATCTCATCAAGTTTGAAGTCAACTGATTTAGAACTCCTGAAAAGTGCATGGATTGAAAAGAAAGAACGGCTGCTGCTATGTGATAGGGATTTGTTTAGGCACTTGGATAAAGACAATTCACATTACGAAGCATGGGGGGGGGGGGGGGGAGCGTGCTGTAAGTGTTGCAAGCTTCTAAATATGCAATGGTGACAACTAAGAAGAGAGCAAATCATTCTTCCACCTTTAAACTATAGGGACTTGTATCACTTACATTTTATTAATATATTTTTCCTTACCTATTTTAATATTCTCTATTTTTCTTGTGTATTCTTAATCATTCTTCATCATGCCTAACTAAACTCCAGCTAAAGCTGTTTCTCAAAAAGACTCTTTAAGGCTGATTGTGGGGAACTGAGGTGGGGAAGCATATCATTGTTGCACAGGCTTCAGTGCACAATGTGTCACCTGTGCATGAACGCAAATCTGCTTCCCCATCCATCTTCCTTGAGGAGTCTTTTCAGAATCTACAAAAATTCAACGGGGATTAAACGGGTAAGAAATAAAATATTTGGAATAAAATGTGTGTGATATAAACTCACTTTAAACCTCCCGTCAAATAACTTTGAGGGAGTGGTGGTGGCAGTCAACACAAATCTGATTGTTACTGCTTTTGTCAGTGCCAGGAATAGGATTTTTTCTTACCGCTACAGAGATTGCCATCTAGAAGTGTTGAATCCTGTTACACTTTAATCTTAAAACTGCAAAAAAAAAACTGCAAAAAAAAAAACTATTGGTTGTACAAGCATTCTCTGCTGCTTTTCAAAAAATGTCGTCTTGAAGGCATAAAACAAGGCTTTGATGAATTGTGTATGTCTGCCCTGGAGGTGAAGCAGTCACCCCAGTCCAATTAGCTATTTAATGAGTTATGTTATCTTCCATCTCTCCATGTTCACCCCTTTTCTCATCAGATCTTGGACCAGAGAGAGAGGGAGAAGGAGAGAGAGAGGGAGCTATGACAGATGACAAACAAAGAAATCAAAATCGACAATGCAACATTATATTGATATAAAAAAAAATCAATCAGTGTTTTGACGTTTATATTTCTCGCTGTGGAACGTCTCTTCTGATTTAAAGCTCAGAGACGGTGAGTGAAAAGCTCCCCCCAGCTTTCGAGTGGGATTAGCCAGAATCAGCAGAGAGTGGGTACGGGTAAGAAATACCATCAATTGAAAGTTTGGGAAGGACAACTAATACACATGGCCTTTAATCCTTACTTTTTATCCTTTAAAAAGTGTTCATTTTTTAAATTTTGTTGTCCCAAGTTAAGTTGACACACGGCAACTGAAAGCATCGACATCTATTTAGGGTTCTGTCCAGACCCTTTACAAACAGCTGCCATACACTTCTTTATACACGGCTCTTCAGACTTATTCCACTGATGTTGCGAACAATATTTTCTGTATATCATGCTCAGTGCTCTGCAGTGATCAAATGAGTTTAAATATCGTGAAGCATTTCTGACTACAGCAGCAGTGTAGTATATTAAGACATGACTTCTAACCAAGGTTTTAAAATCCATCATCTCCTACCTCTTATTAGTAGCATCAGTTGACCATTGGAGTGTGTTTGAACTACGACACATCAGCAACTTATCATCTATAGCATTGGTTTTGAAAAACATCAGTTTATTGCACATTAAAGAAGAAATAGTATTGCCAGTGATAATATTGCTACTGCTCATAAGAAGTGATATTATAAATGGATTTTAAAACCTTGGTTAGCACCCCTTTAATGACATGGTCTTGTCAGAAACCCACCCAGGTGTCACTGAAGTAGAGCTGCAGACCATTCAAACTCCTGGATCACAGGAAATCCCATTACATGGCATTACATGGAGATGGTTTGACTCCCCAAAAAGAGGTTCAGTTAAATGTATTGTTGAACCGCTGGAAGAAAGTGTTCACAAGTGGTGAAGGCAATTTCAGAAGGACCTAAGCAGTCTTGTATCAGATCCCAATGCACCCTCCCCCCCTCCCCCGGCCAAGTCAAGAGAGATTTCACCCCATTCCACCCATGTTATATCAAGAACTGAAAACCCTGTTGGCCGGGATGCTAGAGCAGGGTAGTACGGGAGATCGCCAGCCCGTGGGCAGCCCTGGTCATCCTAGTCAAGAAGAAAGACGGTTCTTGGAGGTTCTGTGTGGACTACCAGAATCTTAATGCGATGACCCACAAAGATCCTTACCCACTCCCTCAAATAGAAGAATTCCTGACGAGCCTGAAGAAGGCGGCCTGGTACTCAACTTTGGATTTGGTCAGTGGATACTGGCAGGTAGAAGTAGATTCAAAGGACAGGGAGAAGACGGTTTTCACTACTCCTTTGGGCCTCTATGAATTCGAATGGATGTCGTTCAGATTGTATAACACCCCTGCTACCTTCCAGCTCTTGATGCAGAAATGCTTAGGGGGACAAGTAACCGATTCCATACTTATCTACCTGGACGATATCACTGTATACTAATGTATCATAAGGCATTGTCTTACACAGGTAATCACACAGTATGTTTGGTAGGTCAGTGCTCCTCAATAGTAATTTAGTATGTACCATCACAGAGTACATTATTTATTCAAGTCATTACAGTATTGGTATTTCCTTCTAAAATAGTGTTTTAAACCAGAAAACAGATTCATTAGGTGCATTTCCTCTCCATACGGAAGGTGCCGTTTCCTTGTTAAGATTTTATTGCCATTATTTGCTTACATTCACACAAGAAGATGTATCTGGCAGAGTAAATAACATGAAATTAACAAGTGATTTAATTCAAAGGCATACCCCCCCCCCCCTTAAAACAAATACTATCACAAGCTCACACTAATATAATTAACTGTGAAAATGGGTGTATACGAGGTGGTTGTTTAAATATTCAGCATGTATTTGAAATAATTAATAAACTTCCAATTTGCCTCCATAAATCAAACTTGAATTTTTTTTTTTTTTTAATTATATCTGCTATCTTCAACACTTCACCCTGGAGGCTCACTACAATTTAAATAGCAATCCCTTATAGTTGACATTTAATCTACTCCGAGACCTATTACACCTAAGTGGCAGGCAAAACACATTTAGAAAATGTAACTACTTCCATGTACGAGAGCTGTGTTCATTTTCAATTCACATCATTTGTTTTAATAATTATTTTCATATGGCATGTTAACTCTGACGGCAGCTGAGCTTGGTTCAAGTATATGTACTACAACTACACTCCCAATATTGTCCCAATACTTCCTGAATGGTAATTTATAGTATCAGATATTTCTCAACACCTATTAGCAAGAATGAAAGGGTGGCGATTCAACGTTAGTGAAACAAAATTTTATTAAAAAATAAATTAAAAAAAACCGGTACTGGTCTTTTAAGGCAGGGTCAGCAGTTTGCAATATTCACCCAAGCAGATGGCTATCATAGGGGTGCACGACAATGCATCCCCCCCGACAATTCGTCCCCACGACAATTCGTCCCCACGACAATTCGTCCCTACTAGATGTATATATTTTAAGTCATAATATAAGAAAAATGTGTGTATTCTTGTAAGATGTTGACTGTGTAACCACATGAAATTGTTGCTAGTGTTGTTGATGGAGGGGGGGGGGGGTTATGAATGGTACACTTCATTTATTGAGAATAGTCTGCGAGAGCAACTCTTTTTTTATATATAGTTTTCTTGTATTGTGAAGTCAACTTGAGTGAGATGCAAGAGTGACAGTAGTAAATGTGTGAGATTAGGATTGAAAGGTGAAACAGAGTGAGATGAAGGTCGGATTAGATTGTTAAACTGTATCATATAATGGCAGGGTGGTGTGTACCTGCATTTTGTAGTAGGCTAACTACAGTTGATGATGAGATTGGGGTTTCATTAGCCTGAAGAATAATGTAACAATACAAACCCTGTGGGTACGAATCAGGTGGAGCATGTCAGTTTTTTTTATTTTTTAATTCTTTTTACAACACAAGGCGCAAGCTAGTGTTTATTAACTTAATAAGAAAAAGGGAACAGGAACTGGAAAAGATTAAGGCAGCTAATGAACAAAGTTCTACGTAAACCCCTGTCGGCCACATACAAAGCCCAATAAACAACCCAGATAACTCCCACAATCACACTACACTTGTGCTCACAACATCCAGCCATTCAGGACTTGCTCCCTGTTAAGACCCCTCTGTCCCACCCCTTTCCCATCTGGACATAACTGAGACTTCCCCCCCTCCCTCCCTCGATCAAACAACCAACAATACCCCTGTGAACGGGAGAGAATGAGTCTCAGCTGGGCAGCAGTGTGGAGTAGTGGTTAGGGCTCTGGACTCTTGACCGGAGGGTTGTGGGTTCAATCCCAGGTGGGAACACTGCTGCTGTACCCTTGAGCAAGGTACTTTACCTAGATTGCTCCAATAAAAACCCAACTGTATAAATGGGTAATTGTATGTAAAAATAATGTGATATCTTGTAACAATTGTAAGTCGCCCTGGATAAGGGCGTCTGCTAAGAAATTAATAATATTATAATAATAATAATAATAATAATAATAAACTGTAAATCTACCTCCTGACCTGGAATGGGCTGACTCAATGGTAGGACGAAACTGGAGGTCGGACATCTTGGTGAAAGGACTGCTGAACAGCTCTATTGTGACCAGACCACCCCCAACGCAACAGGTCCCCCTACCCAAAACATGAGCAAACTCCACCTGCACCCAACTGGTTATGTGGTGCAATGGTGAAGTCCCTGCCACCTGCCACATCTTAATCTCACACAACTACAATTGTCGCTTTTGCATCTTACTATGGTTAATTTCACATTTGTCTTGTATTATGACTCTTAAAATATGTGCATATGGTAATATGGACGAATTGTCATGGGGCGTATTGTCGGGGGGACAAACTGTCGGGGGGGCAGAATTGTCGGGGGGCATACTTGTCACAGGGATGAACTGTTGCGGGGGCTAATTGTCGGGGGGACGCATTGTCGGGGACAAATTGTCATGGATGAATTTTCATGGATCCGTATCATAAAGATGAGGACAGAGAGCCCAGATTTCAGGACAGACTGTTCTTGAGTCCATGGTTGATCTGATTAGCCAGTGCTGTGCCAAAATACAAATGGGCAGGTTAAATTGGCACTCAATTTAGCAATTTAACCAGACCACATCCTGCGTACGTTTTTCTTTTGAACTTTTTTTAAACCCCACAAAATCTATACTCTGAGGAGCCTAAGAGTTGACAGGAGTGCTGATTAAACTCTTTCACCATGAGGTGTCTCGCCACCAACTGCTTCGAAGGACAGTGCCCTGCTCCTGTTGGAGCAGTAGAAAGGGCAGTGTGGGGGTTAGGTGTCTCACCAGTGTAAACTGTAATACTTAGGGCTGTTAATCGATTCAAAATTTGGATTGGTTAATTTATGGCATTAGTTGATTAATCGAAAGATTAATCGGTAGATTAATCCGTGCACGATTTTCTTACTTGCTCATTGTGATGTATTGTATCCCTATGCTTCTGCTCATCGAGTTGAACATCAATCCGATTTTGTCCAAAAGTTCTGAGTGTACCAGTGGCTCGCAAGTGACTTTGGGAACGCTCATGTTTTTGTGCTGTTAGACATCCTAGACTGCTGTATCCAGTGCTGTTCCATATCACCTTTTCCTTCTCTGTACTGAACAAAATACAGTTCCAGCAGTATAGTTTTTTTAATTGACAGCTACCGGTCATAATTTAAATTTTGGAAGTGGCAAGTATATCCCTTCACTTCCTGTATCATTTCAAGTATTTGTGGTGTATGCCTCCATTTTTTCTGAGAAAGTTTTTCTTGAAAATAGAGTCGTAACCAAATCGACTAAAATGTCTCTGTTGTCTTTTTTTATTTTATTTTTTTAATTTGTAAAAAGCAGTTAGAAATATTACTTTGAAGTTCTCAATATAATTCTCAATAACGGTCTCTATAATAAGCAATATTGTGCGAAATTCAGCTATTCTTACACCCTACCCTAGCATATTTATGTCCCGCCTCTACGCACTAATGATTGGACACCTGCATAACAAGGGGCAGATCTTTGACTCTCCCATTGGTTAAACCTACTAAAGACCTTCAACTGTTTATGTCCCGCCTCCGCTCACTTATGATTGGACTGCCGTGGAGAAAATGCAGATCTTCCATTGGTTGATTTTATTTTATATACAAAACAAAAAAAATCTGCAGAATTAAATTGAAAAAAAAAAAAATCTACAATCACTCTTTAGTTGATTAATTGGTCCTATTAATCTATTAATCTCTTAATCTATTAATCGGAGCAGCCCTAGTAATAATACATCCTGTTGGTGTTGCATAGAGGTCAAAAGAGGGACAACTCCCCCTGCTGGCCATTATTATCATTATCACATGCACACTGCCAGACATTCAGTTACATTACAGCAATTTTCAAATTTTGTTCAGGAGGTTTGTGTTGCAGAGATCACATCCCCCCACCTCCCACCCCTACCTCCACTACCACCCTCATTAGTGAGGCTAATGTACTTGCAATGTGCTTCGTCCCAGGCTGTTGTAATTCTTTTTTTTTAAAGATACTGTTCCAGAAGCATTTCTGTTAGAGAATTATATTCCCTGACGGCTTGTGCTCTTTGTCTCCTTTATCCTTGGCACCCACTTAAAGAACCAGGTCTTTAAAACCCTGGCCCTTCTGTGTCACTCAGAGGAAATAATAAACCATTGTCTTCATTAAGCAACCCTTGTTTTAGCAGGCAGATCCCAGAAACTGGAAAAGAGATGTAGGAGAAGGGGGTGAACGTTACAGAGTTTCAAGTGAGAAGGCCCTTTGTTTGCCTCTATTTTATGGCTACTTACTGGAGAGATTCATATTCAAATGGGCTGCGGTTGTGAATCGGTCATTCGCACATTCTCATGCACCCAGGACGGCTATGATTATGGCTAATTACAATGCTGCATGAAATCCTAACAAGGCTCCTGAATCAGACTGCCAGTCATGCGGGAAGCAGCAGAGGCCAGCCAATAGAGGTGTGAATTTCAGTAATCGCAAAGAATGAAGCTATTTGGAAACAGCTTGGTAAATCTGCTCAAGACAAAACACGGCCTAATTAATCACTTCAGGTCCCCGAATTCACAGGCTGATCAGCTGGCTGTGCTTTTTTTTCTTCCTGCTTTTTTTTTCTTTTTCTTTATAGACTTATGAGATCCAAGGGATGCCACAGCTTTGATTCACACTCTGAAGGTACAGCGTCTCTTTTGTGAACTCGGCTGTTTCAACCTTTTAATGATGTAACCAGACAGAATGATACAAAATAAGTGTTTATACAAAAATAATACAGTGTTGGCATTTGAAAATGTCTGCCCAATTATGTAATCTAGGCTTGTTGAGGGTGTACAATCAGTGTTTTTAAAACTGAAATGTTCTATATGATTAAAATCATGTGACAGTTGAATCATTTTTATTTTGTTTGAAACTAAATACATGCTTTTTCTAGAACAGTACAGTTTCCTACACAATGAAGTGCCTTTAAAACCAAGACAAGCATAAAATAACATGTTATCACTGCTTTTCCAAGTCTGCTGAAGTATAAAGCACTACATGTACACATTGTATTCAAATAGAATAATAATAATAATAATACAAAATTATGGTTATTAATACATTTGAAGTTTTGCGTCATTACACCTTAAAATTTAATCTTTAATATTCATATTTCAGTAGTTCAAAAAACAAATATTGTATTTGAATTTAATTTATTGAACTGGCCATGCATATGAGCTTCACTTTAAACCCATTTAAATCTTCTCCTAGCTGATACAGTTTCTGTACACATAATTATTATTATTATTTTTTTTTTTTTGGCAGTCCAACAGATTATAACAAACTCCATTGGAGGATGTGTGATCCAGTGGTTTAAAAAAAGGTTAGCCAGGAGGTCCCGGGTTCAAATCCCGTGTCACTCACTGAATCAATGTGCCACCCTGAGCAAGTCACTTAACCTCCTTGTGCTCCGTCTTTCGGGTGAGACACTGTTGTAAGTGACTCTGCAGCTGATGCATAGTTCACACACCCTAGACTCTGTAAGTCGCCTTGGATAAAGGCGTCTGCTAAATACACAAATAATAATACCTTCAGTTGGTATTATGTAATGTTAAGTAAACATTGGATGCTAAACACTGGTAGGTTACTAACCTGTGACCCAACAGTTTGACTATTACCAAAAGCTGTCTTATTAGCCACAGCGTCATACTATGGGATCAGATTAGTGACAGGTTGGGCTTTCAAGCTAATGGTAATGTGCTACTAATGGACCCACCTTTAGAAAAAAAGGTTTGTATCAAACAACAGCACTTTCACACATAATCACTCCCATTAATGAATACGTATCAAGACTCAAGGGATCTAGCATCTAAGTGCATTACACTAATAGCTAGATGCATACGCGATAACAGTGATAACAGAAGAAGAAATACTGTAAATGTTGGATACAACGACTCATTAACTAGTCTGCAGCTACTGTTTATGAATCAAACCTGGCTATAACTACAGTCCTACTATAACAAAGATAATAGATTAACAATTATACACTGGTAAAAAATAGTGAAGGTTTTGGTAGGTGACATAAATGTGAGTCTGCAGGTCAAGTGATATAGTGATATAAAACTTGATGCACAGAAGGTATGATTTTAGTGCACTTCTTTGTTCTTGTGTGGCTACCAACTAAGATAAAAAAAAAGTAAGAAAATATAACTTGAAGCTCCTTACCTCATGAATAAGGAATATTCAGTACAGGGGATTTGCATGCATTAACAGCTTAATAATGTACTTGCAGGGTAAAGAACAGTGACAAACTGGTAAAATGCACCCTGCACTCTAGGAGCACAGATGCTTTGAAAGCTGTAACATTTTCTATGCTGACCTCTAGTTAACTTTTCACTTTTGAATGGCTAAGTATGAACAGAGACTCACCCCGCTGAACCTCGAGACTTCCTGTCTGATTCAGCACTACATTGCCATTTGCGAAAGGTGGATACCAGAGACTGTCTTTGACTGTTCTTTTTACATTCGAAGAGCATAAAAGCCCTTGGCAGCATTATAAATGTAATGTGTAGCCCTGCTTTGATCTTTCACTTACAGGAATGATGCACACATTAAGTCCGTCAGTCTTACCTGTTGTTGTTGTTGCTGTGAGGGGACTTTAAATGTAGGGTGGCCAAGTCGTGTTTCCTTAACACACCACGAAAAGCATTACAACACTTAAAAGCCTCTGGCTATTTCAGAAGCTGGTCCTACAAGCTGAGCCGCTGGGTGCTTCTCTCCGAGCTATCAGTCTTGGAAACAGTACACATTCCAAGCTCTCCCCAGCCCAGCTTCAAGCCCTCTTGACAGACAACATGCCTCAACCCATTCCACCTTTCCCTGGTCCACAAGCACTGCAGCTCCAGCACAGGCTTATTGACTGGGTCTTGTACATTGCTGATCTGATCCTCAAGCTGTCCCTGATGCTGCTTAGGAAAAGGAAAGCTTTATACACATGAAAGCATTAACATCACCGACAACTCCTCCATGTGACTCTCATCAGCAACTAACAAGACCCTGTCAGATTACAGACCAGTGCCACTATTATTAATTACTGTTAATAAAAAAAATGGGTCAGAATATATTATCACTCAATTATATATGTCTCAAGTTGGTTTTTGGGAGGTAATGTTATTTGATATTTGCTATGTTTTGAGACAAATAGCTGTTTTCCCCCATATTTATTCTTACTTGTTTGTTTTGATTGACAAAATGAAATTACATTAATATGTTTTTTGCGTGACGAATATAAAGATGTATATTTGGCACTAAAGCGTTCTATTACCATGATAACATAGAAGGTATATGTAATTTAAATAATTGTATTAATTTTTCATCTCCCAGCAAGACACTGTATATAAATAGTGTGTGCGCGCACGCGCGCGTGTGTGTGTGCGTGGGGGTGTGTGGGTCAGTGTGTGTGTGCGTGCGGGTGTGTGGGTCAGTGCGTGTGTGCGTGTGTGTGTGTGCAGGTTTGTGTCGGTGTGTGGGTGTGTGTCAGTGTGCGTTTGCCTTTCCCTCAGGCATGCTTTGTATCAGTTCCTAGTGGGAGATGGCATTGAGAGCCCCTTAGAGGATTCTTCTGCAAGGAAAACAAGGATCCTGATGTATTGCTGTGTCACTTTAATTGGTCTGTATCTCCCTTTAAAAACTGTTGTTAGACAAGTCCACTGATTCCTCTTTTCACTGATATAGATTTGGGCTCCTACTGGGACTACGTCCGTGTGCTCTAGACATAGATAGGATTAACTTATCATTAATATCAAGTAGATAAAGCAAAGGGTGGGAAAGAAAAAAAAAAGGTATTTCAGGTTTAGCATTTCTGTAGACTGTTCTCTAAAGTGAGTGCTGAAGCACAAGATGCATCATTTCAGGAGCTGTATTGAAGGGAATATAAACCAAGTCGTTCCACAACAGTGATGAAGCCGTGTCAATCGTTTTGAATGATATAACCCTAACCCTAACCCTAACCCTAACTCTATTCCTAACCCTAACCCTAACCCTAACTGTAACAGGGCAAGGAGCCCTGTACAGTGTTCTGTTTATTTATTTTTAGAATGGGGTTTCCTCCTCTGCCCCTGTGTTATTTTGTATTTGTTTTGTATTATTATTATTATTATTGTCGTTATGATTGATTGCATAAATATGACGACGAGAGCCGTGCGCAGTATGTTTTGTTGTTGTTTATTTGTATTTATTTTGACGGCGTAGCTGAAATATTTTGTAATGTCTGATAGTGTGGATGGGAAACCCCATCCACAGTAATTTAAAGACCTCGTGCAGAAGGTGGCTATCTCCCGAATTAAATAAGTGATTCATTTGTTGCTAATCGGGAGATGGTCACCTGCATAAAAGCCTGCAGTGCTCTCAGTTCGGTGTGGGTGTTCAAGAGGAGAGCAGAGAGCAGAGAGCAGAAAGTGGGAGAATGGGAGAGCGAGAGAACGGGAGAACGGGAGAGCGGGAGAGCGAGATAACGGGAGAACGGGAGAGAGAGAGCGGGAGAGTGAGAGAACGGGAGAGCTGGAGAGCGGGAGAGCGAGAGAACGGGAGAGTGAGAGAAGGGGAGAACGGGAGAGCGGGAGAGCGGGAGAACGGGAGAGCGGGAGAACGGGAGAGCGGGAGAGCGAGAGAAGGGGAGAGCGTGAGAGCGAGAGAAGGGGAGAACGGGAGAGCGGGAGAACGGGAGAGCGAGAGAGCGAGAGAAGGGGAGAGCGGGAGAGCGAGAGAAGGGGAGAACGGGAGAGCGGGAGAACGGGAGAGCGAGAGAGCAAGAGAAGGGGAGAGCGGGAGAGCGAGAGAAGGGGAGAGCGAGAGAAGGGGAGAGCGGGAGAGCGGGAGAAGGGGAGAACAGGAGAGCGGGAGAGCGGGAGAACGGGAGAGCGGGAGAGCGGGAGAACGGGAGAGTGAGAGAGCGAGAGAAGGGGAGAGCGGGAGAGCGAGAGAAGGGGAGAACGGAAGAGCGGGAGAGCGGGAGAGTGAGAGAACGGGAGAACGGGAGAGCGGGAGAACGGGAGAGCGAGAGAGCGAGAGAACGGGAGAACGGGAGAGCGGGAGAGTGAGAGAAGGGGAGAATGGGAGAGCGGGAGAGTGAGAGAAGGGGAGAGCGGGAGAGCGGGAGAACGGGAGAGCGGGAGAGTGAGAGAAGGGGAGAGCGGGAGAGCGGGAGAGCGGGAGAACGGGAGAGCGGGAGAGCGGGAGAGTGAGAGAAGGGGAGAGCGGGAGAGCGGGAGAGCGGGAGAACGGGAGAGCGGGAGAGTGAGAGAAGGGGAGAACGGGAGAGCGGGAGAGCGAGAGAGCGGGAGAGCGGGAGAGCGGGAGAGTGAGAGAAGGGGAGAACGGGAGAGCGGGAGAGTGAGAGAACGGGTGACCGGGGAAGCGGGAGAACGGGAGAGCGGGAGAGAGAGAGCGGGAGAGTGAGAGAACGGGAGAGCGAGAGCACAGGAGAGCGGGAGAGTGAGAGAACGGGAGAGCAGAGAGTGGAGAGCGAGAGAACGGGAGAGTGAGAGAACGGGAGAGCGAGAGAGTGAGAGAACGGGAGAGCAGAGAGCAGAGAGCGAGAGAACGGGAGAGCGGGAGAACGGGAGAGCGAGAGAACGGGAGAGTGAGAGAGTGAGAGAACGGGAGAGCGGGAGAGTGAGAGAACGGGAGAGCGAGAGAACAGGAGAGCGAGAGAAATGGAAAGCAGGAGAGTGAGAGAACGGGAGAGCGGGAGAGAGAGAGCGGGAGAGCGAGAGAACGGGAGAGCGAGAGAACAGGAGAGCGGGAGAGTGAGAGAACTGGAGAGCGAGAGAAATGGAAAGCAGGAGAGTGAGAGAACAGGAGAGCGAGAGAACGGGAGAGCGAGAGCACGGGAGAGCGAGAGAGTGAGAGAACTGGAGAGCGAGAGAACAGGAGAGCGAGAGAACGGGAGAGTGAGAGAACGGGAGAGCGAGAGCACGGGAGAGCGAGAGAGTGAGAGAACTGGAGAGCGAGAGAACAGGAGAGCGAGAGAACGGGAGAGTGAGAGAACGGGAGAGCGAGAGAACAGGAGAGCGAGAGAACGGGAGAGTGAGAGAACGGGAGAGCGAGAGAACAGGAGAGCAAGAGAGTGAGAGAACTGGAGAGTGAGAGAACGGGAGAGCGGGAGAGTGAGAGAACGGGAGAGCAGAGAGTGGAGAGCGAGAGAACGGGAGAGTGGGAGAGCGGGAGAACGGGAGAGCGGGAGAGTGAGAGAACGGGAGAACGGGAGAGTGAGAGAACGGGAGAGCAGAGAGAACGGGAGAGCGGGAGAGCGGGAGAACGGGAGAGCGAGAGAGTGAGAGAACGGGAGAGTGAGAGAGTGAGAGAACGGGAGAGCGGGAGAGCGAGAGAATGGGAGAACGGGAGAGCGGGAGAGCGGGAGAACGGGAGAACGGGAGAGTGAGAGAACGGGAGAGCAGAGAGTGGAGAGCGAGAGAACGGGAGAGTGAGAGCACGGGAGAGCGGGAGAGCGAGAGAGCGAGAGAACGGGAGAGCGGGAGAGTGAGAGAACGGGAGAGCGGGAGAGCGAGAGAGCGAGAGAACGGGAGAGCGGGAGAGTGAGAGAACGGGAGAGCGTGAGAACAGGAGAGCGAGAGAAATGGAAAGCAGGAGAGTGAGAGAACGGGAGAGCGGGAGAGAGAGAGCGGGAGAGCAAGAGAACGGGAGAGCGAGAGAACTGGAGAGCGGGAGAGTGAGAGAACGGGAGAGCAGAGAGAAATGGAAAGCAGGAGAGTGAGAGAACGGGAGAGCGAGAGAACGGGAGAGTGAGAGAACGGGAGAGCGAGAGAAATGGAAAGCAGGAGAGTGAGAGAACGGGAGAGCAAGAGCACGGGAGAGCGGGAGAACGGGAGAGCGAGAGAGTGAGAGAACTGGAGAGCGAGAGAACGGGAGAGCGAGAGAAATGGAAAGCAGGAGAGTGAGAGAACGGGAGAACGGGAGAGTGAGAGAACGGGAGAGCAGAGAGTGGAGAGCGAGAGAACGGGAGAGCGGGAGAGTGAGAGAACAGGAGAGCGAGAGAACGGGAGAGCGAGAGAAATGGAAACCCGGAGAGTGAGAGAACGGGAGAGCGAGAGAGTGAGAGAACAGGAGAGCAGAGAGTGGAGAGTGAGAGAACGGGAGAGCGGGAGAGTGAGAGAACGGGAGAGCAGAGAGTGGAGAGCGAGAGAGCGGGAGAACGGGAGAGCGGGAGAGTGAGAGAACGGGAGAATGGGAGAGTGAGAGAACGGGAGAGCAGAGAGTGGAGAGCGAGAGAACGGGAGAGCGGGAGAGTGAGAGAACGGGAGAGCAGAGAGTGGAGAGCGAGAGAACGGGAGAGCGGGAGAGCGAGAGAACGGGAGAGTGAGAGAACGGGAGAGCAGAGAGTGGAGAGCGAGAGAACGGGAGAGCGGGAGAGCGAGAGAACGGGAGAGTGAGAGAACGGGAGAGCGGGAGAGCGGGAGAGTGAGAGAACAGGAGAGCAGAGAGTGGAGAGCGAGTGAACGGGAGAGCAGAGAGTGGAGAGCGAGAGAACGGGAGAGCGGGAGAGCGGGAGAGCGGGAGAACGGGAGAGCGGGAGAGTGAGAGAACGGGAGAGTGAGAGAACGGGAGAGCAGAGAGCGGAGAGCGAGAGAATGGGAGAGTGGGAGAGCGGGAGAGCGGGAGAGCGAGAGAATGGGAGAGTGGGAGAGCGGGAGAGCGAGAGAACGGGAGAGCGGGAGAGCGGAAGAGCGGGAGAGTGAGAGAAGGGGAGAACGGGAGAGCGGGAGAGCGGGAGAGTGAGAGAAGGGGAGAACGGGAGAGCGGGAGAGCGAGAGAGCGGAGAGCGAGAGAACGGGAGAGCGGGAGAGTGAGAGAACGGGAGAGCAGAGAGTGGAAAGCGAGAGAACGGGAGAGCGGGAGAACGGGAGAGCGGAGAGCGAGAGAACGGGAGAGTGGGAGAGCGGGATAACGGGAGAACAGGAGAGCGGGAGAGCGGGAGAGCGGGAGAGTGAGAGAACAGGAGAGAGTGAGGGTGGGAGAGCGGGAAAGCGAGAGAGCCAGAGAGCCAGAGAGAGAGCGAAAACGAAACTAAACTTAAAACAAAATCCAGGATCAGTGAAGGCTACTGCCCAGCCTGACCTGGATCATTTATTGTTTATTTTCTGTGCATGATTTTGTTTTGTTTAAACTTTTATTTTGCTCTGCGAGCACAGTCTTTTTCTGTTTGAACTTTTTATTTATTTTTGTTATTTAAATAAAATGGCACACAGCGTCTTTTTCTGTTTGAACTGCAGTTTCAAAGTTTTTTCCCTTCCTGCTTCTGACCTGATGTCACCGCACAGCCACCCTGTCACACTAACCCTAACTCTACTCCTAACCCTAACCCTAACCATAACCTTAACCCTAAATCTAACCCTTTCTGATACAATTGTGTACTTTTAAGATTTACGCATTGATGAAGTACATTGTAACTATGCATAATAACATTGTATTTATGTGTAAGTAAACATGTATTTACTAAGTAATGACAATGCAAATACACAGTAAATCGTTACACATAATGTAAAGTGTAACCCTAAATAATTCACATTTTACAGAAATATACAGTTGTATAACTAATTTCTTGGATGCATTACACACATTTTGACTATTCTTTTGCTCTCATGTACTTGCAATTCATGTCAATTCTAAGAATACTAAAAAAGCAGTCCTAAAAAAGCAGTCCTTACTTAAACCAGATCTAACATGTCTGGTCACTCTGACTGGAAACTAAGAGCCAAAATGCAAACTCCTACGAGAGTGGAACAAAATACGCCTGGAGCTGTGGGCTTTCAGATTTTTAGACCTAATCTAAATTAATTTAAAAGCACCTCGACTAGTTTTTGTCATTTTGAATCTATTTTATTGTCAGTAAAAGTACAGCTGTTTTGGAATGCTCTTAGACTTAGCATTAAGAGTTACAGTTCACTACATACTGCGTATATACAGGTTTTATGAATGTGAGAACATTGAAAATTCCTGGGGGGGGGGGGGGGGTTCCCATGATGCATTTCCTTTGAAATCATGGAGAATTCTGTAAAGAAATACAGCACACATGTATATTATAGTGACGCGGTAGTCTCAACACATTGGCATGACAGTTGACCTTATATATACCTAGTGGACCATGATGATGGATGTCTCTTGTCTGCAGTGAGTTAAATGTTGTTCGTCTTACCTGATGATTGCTGTTTTGTGGTTGCTTGTGTTGTCTTGCCCCTTCCACTGCTTGTAAGGGGGAGGGGGGGAACCTTAACATCGCACTTCCCTACTTTTGTCGTTTTAAGAATTACCATAACGGATGCATCAACAATTTTTTTTTGCAAAAAAAAGTATTATCTGGCACTGAAAATGTTTCTATTGTTTAAAGAAATAAAAAAAGTTGTGCGGTCCCCATGCCATTCAAATCTTTTGAGCCTGCAAAGCTGAGTCCACCATACATTTATTGGAACCAATGAGTTTTTTAACACACTCATTGGTTCCAATAAATGTATGACATCCTAAGATGTACAAATAATTGTATTAATGGAAGTGATGTGCTTTACTGTTTATAATAATTCTAAGATGTGTTCAAAGAAATGTTTTTTGTGTTTCCATTTATACAATGCGTGGGTAAAGGGATGATGGTGCTTTAAAATATCCCTTTTTAATTGTGGAGAAGCTAACATCAATGGAGGCCATGAAGGTCAACCACTGGGGTGGCTTCAGAACTCGCTCACAGAGGTTATTAATGACCCCCAAGCCCCCAAGAGGAATTCAGTGTAATTAAAAGCTTTCACAAGGAAAGTTCTTACAGTAAACAGCTTATCTCATCTGACACACCAGTGACTGGCTTAATAGTCTAATCCATTTGTTAACTTTATGTCTAAAAATCACACCTATTTTATTGTGTTGTTCTTTCTGTTTGATTCTAATGTTGTTGTTTTTTTTTCTTTCTTCTACATAGTACATAGCATCACCTGATGGCTTAGTAAGTGTTCTGTTAGAGAATGTCAATGCTTGATTAATGCCAAAGCTGATTTTTGTGCATTGGAAAAAACAGAATATAGTTTGGCAGCAATTTTCCAGCAGAACACTGATAAAGGTTTCTTGTCAAAATGTGTCTGTATTGTTACTAAGTTTATTTTTAGTCCTACTGCAAGACCATATAAATGAAATGAGTGAGCAATGAGGTTGTGATAAAGGAGTTTTTGGAGGCATACCGCTACACTATAACATGGAGGTTAACTTAGTAGACTACAGTCTCCGGGGCCTGTAAGTCTTTCACCTTTTACAAACACTAGATAATTGAACACCACAAATAACAAGGCACACAGACATGTCAGGGTCTTATTTGACAAAGTCCCTCACGTCACAGGGTACTTACAAACACTGACTGCTGTGACACAGAAGACTGAGGTAGAATGAAGAGTATTTTTTAAAGACACATGAGCTTCACATAAGACAAGGGATATCTGGAAATGTGTATATTACATTCAAATACATTCAAATAGTGTGATTGATTGCAGGGTCCCTAATCGAACACACATAATGTAAATATTTACATCTGAATAAACCCTCTAAGCCCCCCCTTGGCACCGGCTCTGAATATCAAGAACATGCTGCTAAAAAAACCCACAGTAACTTTATATTGAGGTCCTCTAACTACGCTGTGACCACACTGCTATTGTATATTATTTAGATTGTAAACACACAGCCACAAGTATAAACACTGTCAATCCCATTGTTATTACATTGAGGTTCATATGTGTGTAATTGCAGTGTTATTACAGTGTTATAATACAGTAATATACAGTTAATGCAATGTTTTACCAAATTTACTAATACTGTATTTACCCCCAAGAAACCAGAGAAATCAGATGCATTCACCTTTTTATTAAAATAAGTAAAAATAACAAATCTGGTATTACTAGCACTCCCTGATGATATTACAGCCATATTATGTACTATTTACTCATTATATTATGGCATAGCTGTCCATATTGTACTGAATAAGGTAGATGTTCTCATTTTAGACTAGACTTGCACCAATACTCTGTCATATCCATATTGCAGATAAGCTGTCTTTCTGATTAGACATGCAGCAAATAGTGATCTTTCCTTTACAGGTCCACAAAGCTTTAAAAAAAATTCTGGAAGGTCAGAGATGGGCTCTGGGGCCTGCAAATGATTAAAAGGATCTTTAACCGATCAGGTCACCTTCAAACCAGGATCATAACTGACACGTCTGAAATCAATGTGTTCTCTTGCTGGGATGTAGACTGTCTTTATTCACATCAAGTACCAGCGGGGAGGGAGAGCAAAGGGATCTATCATTACATTTACTACGGGTCGGGTCATTATATTGTTGTATTGATGTAATGATCATTTATATGCTTGTGTGAAATGTGACATATTTAGAGTAGGTTATGTCCCCTGTCAAGGTCTCGGTATTTATTTTGAAGACATGAATACAGCTACTTGACACACAAAGAAACTATAAGAAGACAGAGGCAGAAATGCATCCTACAAAGTTAGTAATATGGTAACCAGAGAAATCAAAACTTGAGAAATCAATTAATAGGGAAATAAAAGAAGTTCCATAACTGTTTATCAAGACGTTTAAGAAGTATCAATAAATTATTGAGTGCTTTCAGACTTGGTCTTGGGTTTAATTGGTTCAAATAAATAAATGAGGACATTCTTGAAACAACTTGCTGACATTACCATCGACATCATTACTGTATTTAATGTCTAACCTGCTTACTTTCCTATGAATTTTTTTTAAAAATTCTCTGTTGCTGTTTCTGCTTAGATCCTTATTTACCAAGCTTCCTAACTACTCTCGTTTTTTTTTTTTAAACCCAGGGACTACTTCTGAAAAGAATCGCAACAGTTCAATTTCTGAAGTCAGGTGGTTTGAAAACCTGCCACAAGAGATGTTCCATTGATTAGCCCAGAGTTGCAGAGGGGCAGAACATACAGTTGAAGCAGCAAAGGGAACCCTGGGCTGTGGTAGTCCAGGGCAGTGGATTGGCCACAGTACTGTATTAGCAGGCTGCAGGTCTATGATCCTCAGATCCCCAGTAAAGTTTATTGTTGTTTCTGTATGCTATTGTTTGTTCCCTGCTTACTATTTCAGAAATTATTGCTTCTAAAAAGACGCCTTTCAATTCCCTTTATGTACACTGGTGATGTTTCGGCTGCAAATGCTATGCCGTGCCATTAATATCCCTGCTGCTTCTAAGCCATTAGAAGCATCTAGTGCTCATGGAGTAAACAGCGTCATGTGAACTAGCTGATATTCATTACCAGATGAATATTAAAATGAACCTTGACTCTTCAAAGTCAACTCTTCAGAAGTATTCAACTCAATACAACAGGATTTTAAAAAAAGGAAAGGGAGTAATGAAAATCAAAGTTGTTTGTGACTATGTGGAAATGTCCTATGGTTTTTAGTGTGACCCTGATCTGCTAACTTAAAGTACATAGGCTGTTATATGTGAATTCTTTATTAACCTAATATGGTTGTCAGTTTCCTTCGCAGCTTTTCCAACCAACATCAAAGCCAGTATTCAAGTCATAGAAACTAGTAAGTGTTCATTTTTATTAGATAGTTGACTGTTTGACCCTTTTGTCAACACAAACATTACTACTAGTTTTAAGTTGTGCTTCAATTACACTTAGCTCAAAGCATACAATGCTGTCCATTTGCACAATGTGAACTTTTTCAAGCTTTTTATTATTTCACAACAGGGGACTACTGCTTCAGTGTTAACCTGTGGGCATATGCAGGATGGCAAATGGTTTTATAAAGGGGGGTGGGGGGGCTCTTCCATCTAATTTAGATGTCTAAAATGGTGTTCTGTGAAAGTTTGGCAGCAAATCTCAGGACTCTGTCTGCCACAAGGCAGCCTTTAAAACAAGCCTCAGTGAATCTCATACATTATATCACAGGGATGTTTCCCAGAGTCCTCTCAATCAATCACAAAGAAAGCCTGGACCACATGACGACGGCATTGTCACAATGTAACCCCCGGAGAAACAGTTGACAGTTTTCTTTGGTTAAGTAAATGGGAGTGGTGGGTACGAAACTCAGGAGGTAACAAAGTACTTATCCTAGCTATACACACAATAAGCAATTAGTAAAGGTTACCTTTTTATTTATTTTTTATTCAATAAACACATCTTCAGTAAAGTATTCTTCCAATGTGAAAATTGCAGAGGTTTCTTCTCCTGTGAAAAGGGTACTGTATTGCATTTATCATGTTTAAAAATAATTTGCAACTGACTTACATAACATAATATTATTACATTCCAAAATGAACTACTGGGGTTGAGTACAAATACAGACTGCTGAATACAAACAGTGTAATCCTTGAAATCATTGGAAAACAGCAGTGTCACCAGCAATAGCAACAGAATGGATTTGGGAAAATATTGCCCAGTAGAATTGAGATGACAGTACACTGGGACCGGTGTACAATAGTATCTAGCAATAGATTTGTACCAGTATGTATTGGTCCATACCGTTTTTATATTGTAGTATAGCTCATACAAATATATAATTTAATTAAACTCAAATAACATTTCTGGCAAGATTATATTAACTAAAGATCTTTTTTTCTAAAGTAAACTTGCTGCAAAGTTTCTTTCTCATTTCTTTTTATGCTAGTTCGATATCTGAAGAAGAAAGAAAAACTATTGACCTCATTTTTTTCTTGCCATTGGTAGCTTCCTTCAACTTAGATATTTTTTTTTATTCATGCCAGAAAATGGGTTCTGAATATATAAATGTAACCCGACAGTGTCTTATGATATTGTTTATAAATGCTTGTTTTGTTACATGGCCTTGGTTAATACCGTTGCCCCACTAGATAGCATGTCATTTATTCCTTCCAAATGTATACAAAATGTTGCATTGTTTCGGAATGAATGTGTTTGTGCATCTCAGTAATGCTAGTGTTGGCGTTTTAGTCAGCTCTCTGGGGTGTATGTATAAGGCACTTGTTGTTAAGCATATTTAAGGGATGTATGTACTAATTGTTCCCGTGCTGTGGAATTCAGTGGGAGGGCTGGGACTGGAGGTGTAGCTTATAAAATAAATATTAATTCCGGCATTTTTTTCTATAAAGATACAAAAGCCATGCAAAGACAACAAAAATCTCTCCTCTAAATGTCAACAGTATGCACAAAAAAGAGAAATGTTTATTTGCATCCACACAAAAATCTCAACTCTCTTTGTCATTCAAAAAAGAAGCCTACAGACATTTAACAAGAAAAAATCTTTTGCACAAGCATTTGCTTCTTTGTACCATGGCTGAGAATGGTGAGGATTGTTAGCTGATCTGAATGAAGAGATTTGCAGGAGGCGAGTACCAGGACACATAGACAGCTGATTGTTTGAGGGGAATGTATGTGCTGTTGTCACAGGTTGCCAGTCCGTTCCCCTGGCACTGCTGGTACACACTGCCATGTCGAATGAGTCAAGTCAGCGGATGCCAGCATGAAGAATAAATTAGCTGTGTTCTGGGGGGTGGAGTGGGGGATGGTAGCGAAGGAGGGGCTGGTGCAAATTGTGGGAACAAATAACAGCCAGACAAACGATGTAACCGTCCCCTCGCCACATTCCATCTTTCACATTATTTTTTCTGCCTGCATTGCTGATTTCATAATGGCTTGCTTCTCAATCCTCTGTAGAGTTCCTGTTTATTTCGCGTTTGTTTGTTTTCTCTTAAAACAATTAATTATGCTTTTTTATTTTAGCATGTGTTATGCAAGTAGTCCATAACCATTGCAATAGATCAGTGCTTAACCTGACATTTTCCTTTATAATACAAATAAAATAAAGTATAAAACTACCCCACATTATAGCTCCATGCATTCGTAAAGGCGTGATAGCTTCATAAATGTTACTTGTCGTGCACTTCCATTTGCTATGTAGGTCTTATATGTACAGTTTGAAAGAAACACACTATAGCTATGGTAATAGAATCTATGGATGCTGAATAGGCTAAGATGATATTTGTTTTGACCCATGTGTAAAGTGCAAGTGACTGCTTCTTAGCCATTGGTTGTAAAGCGTTATAATAATTATGAGTAAATCACCTGCTGTAAAAGTATTGGTCATAATGTTACGGAACCCTCAGAATGATACATGTGTGATAGTGATGGTAGGAAACTCATCTTCTGTTCTGTGGCTAAAAAAAGAGCAACTCAGAAAACTCAGTTTGAACGTCTAACTTTTAGGTAGTCAATATGTTTTGCTGTCAAAAACATGCTTTGACCCCAAAGACACAGATGAAGTGAAACGACCTAAGAAGTGCAAGCATAACAAACTATGTGAAAGTAAGGCGTGCAAACTGCATAGATCTTCATAGCAATGGGAATTCCGTAAGATATATGTAATTATTGTATTATTGTAATGATAATAAGTGACAAAAATATGGGCACTTAAATAAAGTATCCTGAATGCTACTTGCATACAAACCTTATAGTGCATGGTTTTCCACCACTTAATTAGAAATTATATATATATATATATATATATATATATATATATATATATATATATATATATATATATACAGTACTGTGCAAAAGTTTTAGGCAGGTGTGAAAAAATGCTGTAAAGTAAGAATGCTTTAAAAAATAGACATGTTAATAGTTTATATTTATCAATTAACAAAATGCAAAGTGAGTGAACAGAAGAAAAATCTACATGAAATCAATATTTGGTGTGACCACCCTTTGCCTTCAAAACAGCATCAATTCTTCTGGGTACACTTGCACACAGTTTTTGAAGGAACTCGGCAGGTAGGTTGGCCCAAACATCTTGGAGAACTAACCACAGTTCTTCTGTGGATTTAGGCAGCCTCAGTTGCTTCTCTCTCTTCATGTAATCCCAGACAGACTCGATGATGTTGAGATCAGGGCTCTGTGGGGGCCATACTATCACTTCCAGGACTCCTTGTTCTTCTTTACGCTGAAGAAAGTTCTTAATGACTTTCGCTGTATGTTTGCGGTCGTTGTCATGCTGCAGAATAAATTTGGGGCCAATCAGATGCCTCCCTGATGGTATTGCATGATTGATAAGTATCTGCCTGTACTTCTCAGCATTGAGGAGACCATTAATTCTGACCAAATCCCCAACTCCATTTGCAGAAATGCAGCCCCAAACTTGCAAGGAACCTGCACCATGCTTCACTGTTGCCTGCAGACACTCATTCGTGTACCGCTCTCCAGCCCTTCGGCGAACATACTGCCTTCTGCTACAGCCAAATATTTCTAATTTTGACTCATCAGTCCAGAGCACCTGCTGCCATTTTTCTGCACCGAAGTTCCTGTGTTTTCGTGCATAGTTGAGTCGCTTGGCCTTGTTTCCACGTCGGAGGTATGGCTTTTTGGCCGCAAGTCTTCCATGAAGGCCACTTCTGACCAGACTTCTCCGGACAGTAGATGGGTGTACCAAGGTCCCACTGTTTTCTGCCAATTCTGAGCTGATGGCACTGCTGGACATCTTCCGATTGCGAAGGGAAGTAAGCATGATGTGTCTTTCATCTGCTGCAGTAAGTTTCCTTGGCCGACCACTGCGTCTACGGTCCTCAACGTTGCCCGTTTCTTTGTGCTTCTTCAAAAGAGCTTGGACAGCACATCTGGAAACCCCTGTCTGCCTTGAAATTTCTGCCTGGGAGAGACCTTGCTGATGCAGTATAACTACCTTGTGTCTTGTTGCTGTGCTCAGTCTTGCCATGGTGTATGACTTTTGACAGTAAACTGTCTTCAGCAACCTCACCTTGTTAGCTGAGTTTGGCTGTTCCTCACCCAGGTTTATTCCTCCTACATAGCTGTTTCTGTTTCAGTTAATGATTGTGTTTCAACCTACATATTGAATTGATGATCATTAGCACCTGTTTGGTATAATTGTTTAATCATACACCTGACTATATGCCTACAAAATCCCTGACTTTGTGCAAGTGTACCTAGAAGAATTGATGCTGTTTTGAAGGCAAAGGGTGGTCACACCAAATATGGATTTGATTTAGATTTTTCTTCTGTTCACTCACTTTGCATTTAGTTAATTGATAAAAATAATCTATTAACATGTCTATTTTTGAAAGCATTCTTACTTTACAGCATTTTTTCACACCTGCCTAAAACTTTTGCACAGTACTGTATATATATATATATATATATATATATATATATATATATATATATATATATTGCATTCCTTTCAAACAGCCAGCATTCTGTTTATATCTCGAATGCAAGAGAGAGTCAGTAAAAGAAAGCACTTTGATCTTTGAACCAGCTCCTCCTTGATGCTGTAAGAGCCGATTGGATTGCAGTTCATCTTTCAGGCTTTATTAAGAGCCATGTAAAATAAATTAATTCTAGTATAGCTCTTTTGTCTCGTTTTGTCTTCACAGTTGTATTAAACACATAAAGCCGGCAGGTCATGTCATAGCGGCATCCGATTCTCCCAGCAGAAATCTAGCATTCTGGTATAAAGAAATCCTTTCAATCCTCGATATCTTTGAGAGCAGAACTAGTAAATCGAACTGTGTACCAGTATGAATGATTAGATCATTGTGATTATTTTCACTTTGTGAAACACTGAACAGTTCTTTGCTGATCCTTTTTGTTGTATTACTTTAAAAAAAAAAAAAGGATCTTTGTACAGATCACTCAAGGAGAAAACCCACCTGAACATAGCTTTTTTAAAAAAATCATATACCAATCATTGAACACCAAGCCCATGTTTTCCATTGACTTGATCCCTGTGGTGCCAGGCTCTGCAACAGGACTTCAAATAGCATCAATTTATTTTATCAAAGTTCACTGTGACCTCTGTTTATTTGCTTATATTTGGGTAATTTTGCCATATACAGTACAGCAAATGTGATAAATGCACATTTGGTCTATAAGTATAACAATATACAGTATGTATGATAATACTGCTTGTTACTGTATTTATTATTTGGGCTTGATTCACAGTATGATTCGTGTAATTATTAAAATTATTTAAAAATTATTTAACAGAACGGTGAAGCAACTCACCAGAACAGAAAACACCACATTACTTGGCGACTTGTTTCTGATTCAGTTTTTTTTCAAGAGCTTGAACAATTTCCAACTTTTTGTAGCCAGAGAAGCAGTGGCGCATTTTGTCGTTTGTTTATGTGCCATTTTGTAGTGATGAGGTGCACAAGTGGAAATCAGAATACAAATAAAAGGCAATGATATGATGGCGGTTCTGGAAAGATTTAATAAACCAATCAGTGTGCCTCAGGACACTCTCGCGATGACAAGTCACATTTGAAAAGATTGAATAAACTATTTGAATTGAAGTTTGATGATGATGAGTTATCAGGTTACAAAACAATTTGTACTATAGCTCCTTAATCTGTAGAGTTGGCATGTGATGCAAATTTCACTTAGTATAACCAGAGAATAGGTACCAGAGAATAGGTTTTTAATGTTGGTTCATTGCATTCCTCTTTATTACCAATAGTGATTTGCCAGCTGCCATTACATTTTAAAATAAGCATATGTTTTTTCTATTACAGACTGCCATTTGACTATAGTTAAAATAACAAACCTTTCTTTTAGTATGTAAATGTATGTATTGGTATACAGACATTTTTTTTATCAGTTCTATAATGTATAATGCATCAAAGGAAAGCCTAAAAAAACTTTTGAAATGTATTCTAAATCATTAAGCATTCCATGAACTGAAAATCTGTGGCCTTAAAAAAAACATTAATGAATGGTTTTTCCTGGTTGTCCAGTCGTAGGGTGCAGGAATTAAATGTCATTGCTTTAAAACTAAATAACTCAGTGATAATTAGGGATCTAAATGAGTGAGGAAGACAATGACTGGCTAAACTGCATTAAAATAAATAAATTTAATTTAAATTAGTATTATTACAAGCATGTGTTCCCTTAGGGATAAGGGATACATGAGATGGGTTAAGATTTAGAAATCTAGACGTTTCAGCCTCACAAAAACACCCCATTTCTTAAAATCTCTTCAGTTTTTAATCTCCAGCACCCAACCCTGTGTGTAATAATGTTATGAATTCTTATCCCACATATTCTTCTGAGCAGTAATGGAACAAGCCATGAACATGGTTCTGAGTGCTACTGCTCCTGCTTGGAAATGAACCAAACACATTCTATAACAAAATATCTTTTAATGCACTGTCTCTACCTATATCTTTGATGTCTACTATCTATCTGTCTGGCAGACAGTACCATGGGGATGTGACGCTAGCACCTGCATGCCTCTGGTGGCTAAAAATTCGGTACAAGCAATCAATTTGAAGGAATTCGGTACCAAAGTTTGAAATTAGGTATTGTACTGGCTACATCTATAAATTGGCTGATTGGGGTCTTCCTGACAAGCTATTCAGTAACTTGCCATTCCACAGCTGGCTTTCCTCTCATGTTGAAGATTCCTGGGCTAAATTAAGCTACTATTATTTAGAGATGATGAAACATTATATTCCATCCAAACTGATACGTTGTACTGCATTGTCTAAACCATGGCTGTCCGCTGAACTTGTCTGCTGAAAAAGCACTAGGGTTAAAACTAGATTGTTTAGACAGGCCAGACAACTTGATACACTTATAGAAATAAAAACTAGCTTACTAAGGAAAGCCAAAACGGAATGGTTAGAAAGTATTACTCAAAGCTTTTCAAATAATAATAAGTGTTGGTCTATGATAAAGGTCAGTTCTGTAAAGGGGACAGTGCCTTGCTGTATGTCAGATGGGCAAGTCTCAGCAGACACTCCAGCTGACATAGCCAAGCTTTTCAATACGGATTTTGCTTTTTGTTTTAATCCATTTGATACTCTGGTACACCATCGCCAAAATCTTTATTAGAGGATATACAGTGCTCCCCAGTCGAGGTTATGGACATATTACTTAAACAAGAGTCACTCAGCTACAGGCTCAGATGGTATCTCTGCTACATCTCTGCTCAGGTGCACTGCTCAAACCATTGGTCCACATCTTTCTTTGCTGTTCAATCTGTCCCTAAGTCAGGGAGTGGTTCCTCCACACTGGAAACACTCAGGGGTCATGCCAATCCACAAAGGAGGCGATTCAGGATCGGTTTCTAATTATAGGCCAATTTCCCTTTTACCTATTGTCTCTAAGGTTCTATAGAGGATTGTTTATAGTTTTTGTGAAAATTACATTCCCTTTAACCAGATTTTAACAAAATCGCAGTTTGACCTCTCCAGAACCTTTGACTGAGTTCCACATGTCCTTTTATAAAAACTTTCTGAATATAGGTTTGGTGAAGGCATTTTTAGCTGGTTTTCTTCTTACCTCATGGGGCGTTGGCAAAATGTTGCTGTCCAGGGACAACTGTCTTCTAAGTTAACAGTGATATCTGGTGTTCCTCAAGGGTCTGTTTGTTGTTTAAGTTGCATGTTAATGATTTGGGAAAATCGGGAAAGTCACTCATTATAAGCTCCTGGGGGTCCGATTATGTTTGCAGCAAAGCGAGAAGAATTTGGGGGTTTATTTTTCGTTCCTTTAGAGAGGCCCCTCCAGATGTTGTTTTACATCTTTACAAGAGTTTGGTAAGACCTATTTTGCAGTACAACTGTTCTGTCTGGGACCCATTTCACAAATACAATACTAAGAAGCTTGTGCTTGTAGGATTGTATTGAATGACTGGAAGTGGGATTCTACTTACGATAGCCTTCTTAGTCGCTCTTCTCTTAAACCATTAAGTGGCAGAAGGTCCTGTTTTAATCTTGTTCATTTCTATAAGGTTCTGCATTCACTGTGTTCTACCTCGATGTCAGTCTGTGCTTGCAAAAGACCTGGGCTGAGAGTCTCCACAGAGCTGCTCTGACAATTAGTCCTCTTCATCTTCAGTTGTGTCGTTATTCTTTCTTTGGAACAGCCTTGGGGTTCTGGAATGCCCTTCTGGATTCCATTGTGTCGTTATCAAGCCTCTCCGGGTTTAAAACTGCTGTTCAGTGTAATCTGCATTTGAGGTGAACTTGTTTTAGTTGTAATGTAATTTAAATATAGTATCTGCAAATATATTAATATATTTGTGTATTGTATGTATACGTGTGTATATGTGTGTTTTTATTGGTATTGCTTGGATGTATAATTGTTGTATTGTTTATTATTGAGTATGGTCTACTTATGTCTCTCATTGTATTAGTGCTGTACTATTGTGGGCACAAAGTGAAACAAATCAATAATTAATAAATAAATAAATTAGTACAGTTGGAGGGGATGCACTATGGGTTGATTTAATTAACCAATACCCTACTGGGAATCAGCCATACATGGAGCCAAAGATAACCAAATGATCTGGTTGATGCAATCTAGGGCGATTCTTCAGTAGTGTAAAATGCATTTTAAAAAATCCAGCTGCGGCTTACCCCAGCTGGGTATAGGTTGAGAATATCATATTTATCAAGGTTTTTACACCAAAATGCAATTTGCAACCTTATTTGTGAAAGAAAAATGAATCTATCAATGTTACATTACTAGTAATAAAGAACATACAATAGACACAATTTTGAGTCTTTACACCCTCCAAGTAAGAGCTACATGGTGCAAAATTGCAAAGTGTGACAAAATGAAAAAGGGTGATTTCTGTCATTTCTGTTCATGTACCATTTCCTTGTATTACACCTGGAGTGTTTCCTCCGAATAAAGTGGTCAAGCAGTTTAACAAACAGGAAAACTAGCAGTTACAGTACATCGGGTGCTATTGTGTTGATGATGACCTCCTTTAGTTTTATAATAAATAAATATAACAGCTTGTCAGATATGAGTCACTAGAGATATAGACAGTCTGCACCACTGATATGGTCACCTTTAGCCATAAAAAATGACATAATTGAAGATGTATAGTTAAATAAAAGGCTGTATTTGCATGTGTTACCATATACTTATTAATTTAACGTCTGATTAATCCTCGTGGACTGAAGCAAAATTAATACAGTGATCTAATGCGTTCCCCCTCAGATAACTTCATCCACTCATCAAATGAATATTTAAGCTTTTCTGTTACATTCCTCTGATTGTTCTGATGAAACAAGCATTATGTCGCCTCATTGTTTTTAAATTCTCACATTTTAGTCACAACCTACCATTGGATTCCTAATGATGTGTGTTTCAGAAGCAATGCAGTGAGATGTAAGTTGTAACAAACACTCATTTATTTCACACTGGCAGTGGAAAGGCATATTTTGATCCACTGTGTCTCTCATTCCACTCGGAGCCATTTAGCATCCGAGTCATGGTGGCACAACTTACTCACACTAAATAACACACCCTGTATGTATTCCCTCTTTGAAGAGCAGAAACCAATATGAGTGAAGCCAATGTACTCCACTGACTAATGTAGGCTAAAATAGGAATGCATTGTATATATTATAGGGTGTGCAAACAAAGCCAAACCCTGAAAGCCGAACCATACCGAAAGTGACAGAGAGAAAATGATGGGCTACAGTAATGAACCAGTAGTACAGTGAGCTACAGGGGTTTTTAAAGTACATTTCTATTATTCATTTCTGTTTCTACATTTCTAATGGAGTGTCCTTTATTTCTTCTCTATATTCAGTACAGGAAATAATTCTATGTTTATGTCTGTATTTTGTAGCTCTTTGATATGCTGTTTGAAATCATGTAATCTACAAGTTCCTCCTTCTCACGTGGCTTGTCTTTCTATTTCTAGATTTATAGTCGTCACTGCACAATTTCAACCTAGAATTTATTTAATGCATATTTTCACATAGAAAAAGAATATGCGTGTGTTGTTTGGACTTGGACTTGGACAAATTGTAATAATTATAAATGATGGTATGATCCGAGTACTATGGACAGACATATATTGTACAGTATAATACCAGCAACTACTGCTGTGGTAGCCAAGATTCCATATATATTAAAGGGAGAAAGTTGCAATTCCAAAGTTTGCGTGGCTAAAGTACTATGTGCAACCCAAGGTTGTGTAAATTAAATTATTGCCATTTGTTCCAGGAAAGTCAGTGGGAATATTTGTCTTGTCAGTGTCAAATTTAAAATGACTATTAGAGATCCAAAGTGGAAACCCACAGGGTCTGACTAGGTTACATTTCACTGCGAGCTTTGACATTAAATAATGACATCTGTCCGTCTATTGATCCTTTGACACCCAAGGTTAGAAAACACTATATATATTGTAGCGATCCTTGTATTTATGTTTGTGTACTGTATTCCCTCTTGTTTCCACTGTCTGTTTGCTGTTAATACTGCTGTATTGTGTTCCTCTCTACCCGTCTGCATTACCTGTAGTTGCGGGTTCGCGCTGTCCCTGTGGCTGTGCGAGCTATCCTGCACACATGGTACACCCTGGTTCCTGTCATTGGCTGTTGGTTGTGTTTGCCCATTGGTCCTAGTGTGTGGCTGGGGACCAATGGGATAGCTATTCCCACCGGCACCCGATTAGCATAAAGGGGCGGAGCTAAGTTATAAAAAGGGGGCGTTGCACGCTCAATGTGGTCGTTCCAGGGCCAAGCAGTGAAGCGGCTAGAGCAGTGTACTCTACAGCGTGCCTAGAGATGGCGTCTGAATAAAGATTTGAACCTGGAAGCAGCGTGTCGTCTCCTTCTCTTCTGCCTTCTGCGTGAAACGCTACAATATATATATATATATATATATATATATATATATATATATATATATATATATATATATATATATACAGTGCCTTGCATAAGTATTCACCCCCCTTGGACTTTTCCACATTTTGTAGTGTTACAACCTGGAATTAAAACGGATTTAATTAGGATTTTTTGTCACTGATCTACACAAAATAGTCCATAATGTCGAAGTGGGGAAAAAAATCTACATATTTTTCAAAATTATTTACAAATAAAAAACTAAAAAGTCTTGATTGCATAAGTATTCACCCCCTTTGCTGTGACACCCCTAAATAAGCTCTGGTGCAACCAATTGCCTTCAGAAATCACATAATTAGTTGAATGAAGTCCACCTGTGTGCAATTAAAGTGTCACATGATCTCAGATTAAATACACTGTTTCTGGAAGGCCCCAGAGTTTGTTAGAGAGCATATCTAAACAAACAGCATCATGAAGACCAAGGAGCTATCAAAACAAGTCCAGGATAAAGTTCTGGAGAAGCACCAATCAGGGTTGGGTTATAAAAAAATATCCCAAACTTTGAACATCCCCTGGAGCACCGTTAAATCCATTATTAAAAAATAGAAAGAATATGGCACAACCACGACTCTGCCTAGAGAAGGCCGTCCACCAAAACTCAGTGACCAGGTAAGGAGGGCATTAGTCAGAGAAGCAACCAAGAGGCCAATGGTAACTCTGAAGGAGCTGGAGAGATCCACAGCTGAGATGGGAGAAACTGTCCATGGGACAACTATAACCCGGACGCTCCACAAAGCTGGGCTTTATGGAAGAGTGGCGAGAAGAAAGCCATTGCTGAAAAAAACCCATATCAAATCCTGTTTGGATTTTGCCAAAAGGCATGTGGGAGACACAGCAAACATGTGGAAAAAGGTTCTCTGGTCTGATGAGACCGAAATTGAACTTTTTGGCAGCGCAAAACACTATGTGTGGTGCAAAGCCAACACTGCTCATCATCCTGAGAACACCATCCCCACGGTGAAGCATGGTGGTGGCAGCATCATGTTATGGGGATGCTTTTCATTGGCAGGGACTGGGAAACTGGTCAGGATTGAGGGCAAGATGGATGGAGCCAAATACAGGGAAATTCTAGAGGAAAACCTGTTTCAGTCTGCAAGAGACCTGGGACTAGGGCAGAGGTTCACCTTCCAGCAGGACAGTGACCCTAAACACACAGCCAAAGCTACACTGGAGTGGTTTAAAAACAAGAACCTGAATGTCTTAGAATGGCCCAGTCAAAGCCCAGACCTCAATCCGATTGAGAATTGAAAGACTTGAAAATTGCTGTTCACCAACGGTCCCCATCCAACTTGACAGAGCTTGAGCAATTTTGCCAAGAAGAATGGGCAAAATTTGCAGGATCCAGATGTGCAAAGCTGGTAGAGACTTACCCAGCTGTAATTGCTGCCAAAGGTGCTTCTACCAAGTATTGACTCAGGGGGGTGAATACTTATGCAACCAACAAATGTCTTTTTTTTGTTTAATTAACTTTTGTGTCACAATAAAACATATTTTGCACCTTCAAAGTGTTAAGTATGTTGTGTAAATCAAATGGTAAAAATCCCAATTAAATCCATTTTAATTCCAGGTTGTAACACTACAAAATGTGGAAAAGTCCAAGGGGGGTGAATACTTATGCAAGGCTCTGTATATATGTGTGTGTGTGTGTGTGTAAGTACAGTAACTGTGTAGGATTCATTTTGAAACAGTTACAAAGACCTGTTTAAAAAATGCATGCAGTTCGTTTCCATGCTTGAAAATGAACTATGACGGGAAAAGTAGTTGAAATTATTTTCAGATGCTGCATATAGAACAGCTTCACACACTCACATACCCTAAATACTGTCTTGTTGAACTGCCTGCATTTCTCCTGTGCTTTATGAGTCCATCAAGTGCATGAAATACAGTAGTCATGAGGGTAGTATGTCCCCTCAGAATCTGAAAATCAGATTAATATGAGATTTATCACCTTTAAAATACGTATATAAATCATGGAACTAATCTGTAATTGTAAGCATGCATTATAGCCTTGCCCTGTGCTCAGTTTCCTATCGACTCAGCAAAAAGGCTTTGTGAAGCATATCCAAGGCTATAAAAGTTGAAAAAAATAAAAATGATGGCTTACTTTTCTCACTACTTTACCTAAAGCTATAACTTCTTAATTCTCACTTATGCAGCTGACCTTTCATGCCACTTGCGAATCCCAGAACAGCAGAATTACATTTAAGTATCTCCAATAAATCAAGAGGCAGCGAATTGTGTAAATGGTTAGTTCTATGGGTATTACTAATCCGGAATGTGTATGCTGTATGCATATGGTAAATGATATAGATTACAATACTCAGTATCTTCAACTTTTTTGTACTCATTACAGCAAAGGGAAATTATGTCCATGAGGGGTGGATAAAGGACAAGGATCTATTGGACGGGAATTTTTACCTTTAATGGAACTATCATAGAGTATCTTTGCAGAAATGAACTTGTTTATTCCTAAGTAGGACCACTTGTGCAATTTTGCTAATTTTAAAGTACATTTTCCTTCTTTACATCCAGTTTTTAATGTGTGAGCCATCTTTAAACAATATCATCTTTAATATTCATCACATCTCGTAATGCTAAACAGCATATTGAGAAGTCCTTTACACTTACAGCAGGTATCTGCTACAGTGCTGCCTTGCCTCTGCCAAGTTAGCAGACGCCCTTATCCAGGGCGACTTACATTTGTTATGAGATATCACATTATTTTTACATACAATTACATTATTTTTTTTACACATTATTTTTACATACAATTACCCAGTTGAGTTTTTACTGGCGCAATCTAGGTAAAGTACCTTGCTCAAGGGTACAGCAGCAGTGTCCCCCACCTGGGATTGAACCCATTACCCTCCAGTCAAAAGTCCAGAGCCCTAACCACTACTCCACATACCTGCAGTTTGTGTAGCAACCTTAAGTAACTTTATACTGTGTCCTAAAATATGGTGTATCCAGTTATATCAACAGCCTCTTCTTTTAAACCATTAAAAAAAACCTCACAATCAACAACAGCAATAAAGAACAAAGAATAAAACTGCTATATTGAGTAATATACAATACTCCTTCATTAACACCCATTTCTGAATGTACTTTAATATCACAGGTTGTACAGTTACCATCCTGTGATTCGTTTCCCCCAGCAGGTTGGAGGGGTTATATCACTTACACATTCAAAAAAGAGTAAAGCGTGCACACCAAGCGAGGAGAGGTTTATCCATGTTATTTTATATCAGATTTCTGTTCTGGTTGGTGTTTATTGATTGCAGGATTTCAGATTGAGGATGACATTCACTCTGATAGCCACTTGCAAACTTATCCGAATTCTTTCTATAAATAGCAGTGTGCAGCATAAGAGAATGGAAACATTTTCATTTGCTTTCAAACACTACATCTGCACAGCACTTGCTTATTTTAGCTGCGAGGGGCAAAGGGACGGGAGTTCTCCTAACCTCTGTTGACCTCTTGATTGGGTGCTCTTTCCAACTAACCTTGAAGCCACTGGCAGGCCCACATGACTGACTGAGTAAAAACACATTTCATTTTACTACTACTGTGTGTATATATATATATATATATATATATATATATATATATATCAGTTTGCTGTGACATTCCAGTTTTGACTGCAATTGAATTTCAGAGTGCCTGTAATATTTATGAGAGCATTTACAAAAAGGACGACTTGACAAAATAATACTCACTATTACCATCAACAGCCACGTTCCATATGTCACCGCTCCGCTTATA
Organism: Acipenser ruthenus; assembly: GCF_902713425.1. NCBI lineage: Eukaryota > Metazoa > Chordata > Actinopteri > Acipenseriformes > Acipenseridae > Acipenser > Acipenser ruthenus. The sequence goes on from NC_081194.1 coordinate 5,545,692, forward strand.
ATATTAACATCACACCAAGACATACCTGATGATATTTCCGTGGTGGAGTGTGTAGGACGGCTCTCATTGGAAATTGGATTTCGTTCCCCCATCTATTCATTCCTACTCCTAGAAAAATGGTTGTCCTTGGAGCAGATTTTTAAAAAATGATAAGTGAAACCCTGGGTAATTTATCAGAAATCAAATAGGAACTATATGACAGCAAGCAATAACAGGAACATAATGGACTGTGAGCAAGGAGGTGTTTAATTATTGTTATTTTTACAGGAAGTAACAGGAACACACAGGCAAACCTGAACATGAAATTGGATGGTCTGCATTTTCCTCTGGGTTGTTCGATAAATAGCAAAATTGATAGGGCAGTTTAATTTAAAACAGCTTCAGCTTTCTTGGAGGTCAGTGGTGCCTTGTTCTGTCTTATGCTGACTTATAAGTTACAGTTTGTATTGCATAAGCTGTCGAGCAACATGAGGAGTATAATTAACTAATAGCACGTGGAAAAACACATACAATTATTTTTGTCCTTGGAAAAACAAGGATGGATTTGCCTTTGGAAACTTGTCTCAAGTGCAAGATAAATAAGTCTGGCAGTTATCTTTAATGGGTCTGGGAAGACTGCACTTTATGATTTTATTTGAATGAAGACTAATTATTGTCTTTAGAATCGTTAAATACCATTTTAATATTATTTCAGAAGATGACAGATAAAGCTGAAGCAATAAGCCAGAAAAATTGATTCAATCAATGGTGGTATATCTGTAGAAAATCAATATGTGTTGTCAAATATTCTCATAATGCTGTAAAATGTCCGTCCCCGCCTGTTACTTGGTAAATTCATGTGTACTTACACATAATTACAATGCTATTTTGCCCTAATTAACCCTAACTCTAACCCTAGCTCTAACCCTAACCCAGACCCTTTTCTGATACAATTGTGTACTTACATATATTGTGCACAATGATTTGCACATGAAGTACATTGCAACTATACATAGTAACATAATTATGTGTAAGTACACATGTATTTACTATGTAAATACACAGTAATTAGAGACACTTAAAACCACACTTTTTAAATATCCAGCAATGAAAATGATGCAATGGATAAAAACATTTGATCATTATGACTTAATCTGACAGCTCAGCTCTGCTAATAGGTAATTAGGGGTATTGTGTTCCCAAGACTGTATTGTTCATGGCGTGGGTTGAATGGAGATTTATAATGTGTGCATTGAAAAGGAGATTAAAAGCTATTCAAAAGTTGTGATACCACCAGTTCTGCACTATGGAGCTCAATTCAGTTGTATCCCCATCTCCATTTCATGTTTCTTACAGACAGCAGCAAAAGAGTTTAAATGTGCTGTAGAAGGTACATTAAATGCTACACTGGTATATTAATATCAATTAGCATGCCCTCTACAAGTACAGCTTTGAGAGCGTTAAGGTCAGAACTTATGGCTCCTTAGTGGGCTTGAAAATTAATTGCTCACCTGAAACAATTGAAAATAATTTGGCCTGATAGTTTTGGGTTTCAAATTCAGGAACCTCCAAGTAGGCCATATTTGGAGTCTGTTAATTATTGTTATAAATTGGTGTTTTTTTTTTAAAATGAAAAGCTTTTCACCATTGAAACTGCTTGAACCCAAATGAATTACAAGTATCTTATGTATTAATTGAACTCTTTGGGACTATTATACAAAGACAATCAGGTGCATACATTTAGTCCAATAAGAAGAATTAAAAGCATAGCAGCAACAGAACAGACTTTAACATGCAGGGATCGGCTGTGAAAAACGTACAAAAAAGACTTAAAGCATGCTTAGTTATGCAGCAACAACAATACAATGCATGCACCTGTGACCACTCACAGTCAGTCTGAGCCTTAATCATGAAAGTTACCTTTTATTTTACAAACTTACATTTGAGTTTTTGAGCAGTTGTGGATGACTTCATTAGAAACATACTTAGCAAGCTTCATTTTGTTCAGCTGTAATTAATATAAAATGCTACATTCTAAGTTCTGATGTGAAACAAATCTTTTGTTTCTATGCCTTCATCAGTTCTGACACATATAAAGATAATAACTAAAACGTTTGTCTAAAGCCTTATAACACAGATGAAGGGATTGGCAAAACTGTTCCTTTGCTTAATTCAGTTTCTTTTAGGTCTGTGAATAAGTTGTTTTTCTTCTTGTTTCTAATATTATCAGCAATAACAAAAAGCTAGTTTCCCACTTGACTGAACATGATACTCCCAGTCTCTCAGCTATGATGAGAAACCTGGAGTACTCACTGTTCACCAAACAGCCAGGAGGCAAGACTCTTAATCAGAAAATCCCCACAGTCACTGGGGTAATCCCAGAGTAATTCCAAATAAATACTGCAGACCCACAAAAGTAAGACTACTCTAATGATGTCACACTTAAGAGCTTTGCATATCCAGGTTACAACATTGTTGGTGATATAAGAGGCGACTGTGTTGCTTTTCTTTATGTCACACTTACTTTTTTTTACCTTTACCTATATCTCTGATAGAATTTGGTTCCAACAAAGTTTGGATTTGTCCATCTGTCTGTATGTCAAACTGTCATTAACACTGTAATGCTTTACATGTAACACATTCCTGTGTATAAATACCATATTCCTTTGAATTTAAGACACTTTTTAAAGCAATTTTTTCTTCTAAAAAATGGCTTACGTCTTAAATTCGAGTACAGTATAGTGATGCGTGTATTAAAATCGCCAACAGAAGCTGTGACTGCCCGAGTACACAAAGAGCAATGTGACTGACTGGCAGTTGAAGGGTTCCGTAGTAGTTATCCTGTGGAGCGGACGCTCTGCTTCTCGATGTAAACAAAGCAAGCTTTCGCTCAGCGCCTGCCTGTGTAGCTATGCAGTAGCCTTGAATTGGCACTGCTGCATTCTCAAACAGACATAGGCTCCTCGGGCACGCCCCCCAGCCAATCAGGACCTCCCGATCAGCTCAGCTCCGGGCAAGCCTTCCTGTTTACCACAGCAGCAGCGCAGATGAACCAGCGACAGGGTCCTCCCTGTCACAAAGCGTCATTAGCTTCCTGAGGAATTCGAAGAGAAGCTTTTACAATTTCAGCGTTTCGTTATTAGGTTCAGTTTTAAATCAGACACCAGTATTTTTCTAATTACCACAGTTCACAAAAAGGGAGAAAAATATGTGAGTAATCACAACTGGAAATGAGTGGCAGCACATAACTGTAATGCTCTGTGTGACTCAGCAAATGATTGCCCTTTAAACACCAGTTATGGGTTTCAAGCAGGGATTTTTTGTAAACATCATTTTCATAATTCCCAGCCCTGCAAGTTGTTTCCATCATTACTCTGTAAAGGCACTCATAAAAATCAGAGCAGGAAAGAAGAAGTAGCAAACAACACTCATCAGAACTAGTACTGCAATACTTCTGCCAGTGAAGGAGGGCTGTTATATATTATGCTTGCTTGACAAAGCATTAACATGCATTCTTCTTAATGAAATATGCCATAAACTCTCTCCTCTCCATTGATTCACACAAACAGATTAAAATGTATCCTTTTCCCAGTAGGTAGGCAGTAAATGACTGGAATGCTATATGACAAGATCTCTGAACAGGCAGCTTTGTGCATTTTGCAAGTATGAATTTGGAAGTAAGGATGATATTATATTACTTTCAGTATTGAGATTTGTGTTATATATGTAGTTTTGCAAACAACAAATATTTTCAGCCAACAAGTTCATTATTATTTTTGGTGTACTGAAAAACTTTATATTCAAACCACTAATAATACTACTACTACTACTACTACTAATAATAATAATAATAATAATAATAATAATAATAATAATAATAATAATAATAAAATGCACCCAATTTTACATAATAAGGTTTACATTTTATTGAGCCAGTTATTTTTTTATAAATCACAATTTGCAACTCAGTTATATTGTCCAGAAACCAGGTGGCAATAAGTTTTGAATTCTATAAAAAAAAAAAATAGTTAGCTGGCATTGGAAACTAAAACAGTTAAGAGTTTTTTGGTAAAGCCTTATGGCTCCTACAAATATATGTCAAAGACTTTACAACCAAAAGGGATATCGTGAAAAAGGAACAATTAGTTACGGGTTAATAAGTGATGCCAGGTTTTAGTGTGAACAGTGTAAAGGCTTCAACTGCTGAGATAGTATCAAGACATCAGACAGCGACAAAAATATTCGTTTTGCCAAGTGCTTATGCGCTTCAGTGACATGTTTGCTGTTACCATATTCATGGGGCAAACATACATTTAATGCATTCATTGCAATGCATTTTTAATGCATTCATTTCATACACTTGTAATACAGTTTGTAAAGGCTCTCAAAGGAACAATAGTTCACAGCAGCCCTGGTCTGGTCTGGAGTATTACAGTTCCCTTATGCTGAACCCTTCTCTAATAAAAACTGCCCAGCACATCCTGAGCCACGCTTTACGAATATTGGGCTCTATTATAATGTTTAAATCAAGGGCGGGGGGGGGGGGGGGGGGGGGTTAAATACTGCCGCTCTTTAACTCTATATTAATCCTGCAGGTGTTTTGTAACAGGGGTGATTTATTGAATGCCTTATTAATTATGAAAACACAGTTTAATGAGGTCTGCAAGAAAAGCAGCAAGTTTATAGATTTTTAGGACCACAGTATTATAGATCTGCCATTGTTTACTGTAGATAATTAAATATTGAACTGTTTTTTTTTTTATTCTATTTTTCTTCTGCTTGTCATGGTTCTATCACAATAAATGTAATATGAGTTTCTTTTTTATTGTGGACCTTACTTTACAGAATGTTACTTTTATATTTTTACTCCCAGGGTACACTGGTACACTTTTTGTTGTCTCCTCCAGTGATTGCCAATTGGGGGCAAGAGTTACCAGAGACCTGTTGTGAAACTACCTAGGAATGGAACAGCTGCGTCTGAGCCTGACTCAGTGGTGTATTAAAGCAATTCTGGTTCTCCCAGTCAGAGGACAACTACTCTGTATTGAAGTGACATTTTTGAGGTTAATTGAGCAATGCTTTCTTTTTATTCTATCACATGAAACCTTTCTCCCGTAAAAATAAAAAATAAAAACCTTTCTAGAATACAAGTGCGAAGAAGGGTTGGGGCAGTTTCTTTTCATTGGGCTACGCACATTCAGGGTACGTCATACGCGTAACTAATTGGAAGATCCACATTGCTGTAAGGGAGGCTGAATGCATGGTTCCATTTCAATTCGAAGATGACCACCAATGACATTATGTATGGGGTGACGCACTTGGTCCCACCCACCGAGGGATTAAAACCGTCATCCTGAGGAAGCCATTTCTCTTTTTCCTTCTCAAGATGGTACGGCAAGACCTCTGTGTTTAGCTGAGCGTGTTGATAGAAAAGAGCTTCTCGAGTCCATTGCATTTCCCCTACATTTGTGCTGAAAGCCAGCTTGCCGCTTTCCTGGAATCAACGACTCTTAAAAATGTGAGGCTGCTTTCTCTTATCTGTCTGTCGTGTGTGAGCGACTGCCTGTACAGTATCTCTCGCGTGAATGTGTGTCTATTTTCTAACTTGGGAGAATACAGTTCCTCCACCGGGCTAGGCCTCGCCGCATCCCCACTGTCGAGTAATTCCACCAGCCGCCACCTGGCAGCTGAAGTGGGCCTTGTTGTTTGGTTGCTGCTGCGCGTCCTCCATCTCCATATTAGACTGCACGGCCCTGCTTGTTTGGGTTGTGCTGTGGATTAGCTGCAGCACAGTATTCGGTGCGCATGGTGCTTGGTATGCACGGTGCTCACAGTGCACGATGTTCGGTGCACACCATACACGGTGCACGTGGTCTAACGCACATGGTGCACTCAGTGCAAGCAGTGTTTGATGCACGCTGTGCTCAGTTAGTGCAGAACACTCCGCTATGATGTTAGGCAAGACTGAGTTCCACGCCTGTACATCCTGCAGAGCCAAGATCCCTCAGGAGGACAGGCATACCCTCTGCGTGGTGCTTGGGCATCCAGCATGCCACCTTGGAGAGAGAGAGAAGGCCTGCAGTATCTGTGTGGTTTTTCAGCCCCAGATGAAGGAGAATAGGTTGGAGAGGGTTAGGGTTAGAGTGCCGCGTCCTGGGTGGCCGGACCGTCGGCAGCTCTCGGAGCTCCAGGCGTCCCAGCTGACATAGGAGGACACGTTCTCTATAGCGGCCTCCTGGGACGCAGTTTTTGCAGGTCCCCTGGACACCATTGGCAGAGCCATGTCGGTCCATATTCCAGACACAGGACTTCATGGAGGAGGTAAGCTCTTCCTGGGATTGTCCGGCCTCAGCTCCAAGCGTGCTGAAGCAGGCCACACAGCTTGCCTCCTTGGAGGTCATCGACCAAGTGGCCTACCTTCCCCAGGGTTGCATCGCATTGCCTTCAGGCTCTTGAAGTGGGCTCAGAGGAACTTGCTGTCCCTGCGGGTGACGCACATTCCCAGAGCGGTGAATTGGGCAGCGGACCTCCTCTCGAGGAAGGGTCCTCTTCCATCAGAGTGGCGACTCTACCCTCAGGTGGTGGAGTGTATTTGGGAAAGAATCAGGAAGGCACAGGTCGATTTCTTCACCTCAGCGGAGACGACACACTGCCCCCTGTGGTACTCTCTCTATCGCTTAGGCGTCAGCGCCCTAACGCATGAATGGCCCAAAGCATTTTTGTACACTTTCCTGCCTATACTGCTGCTCCCAGCCTTTCTCAAAAAGGTCCGGTTAGAGAAGGCGTCGTTTCTCCTAGTGGCCCGCAGGTGACCCAGGAGAATCTGCTTCTCGACCCTGTGCCAGCTTTTACAAGGCCAGCCCTGGGAGATCCCACTTTGCCTGGATCTCCTCAGTCAGACAAGAGCCACTCTTTGGCACCCGGAACCGGGCAGGTTCCAGCTATGGGTCTGGCCCCTGAAAGGGACCGCTGCTTAGCCCTAGGGCTATCAGGTGCGGTTGTGGGTACTTTGCAGAATGCTAGGGCAGATTCCACTAGGTCATTGTACACCTACAAGTATTTTCAGAATTTGCCTAAAAGTCATGACCCAATCTCTTGCCCCATGCCAGTTATCTTACAGTTTTTGCAAGAACTGCTTGATGCTGGTAGGTCACCTTCCTCTTTGGAGGTGTATTTAGTGGCTATTTCTGCATGCCATGCCTCTGGGATTTGGTATCTCCGAGTGCACATTTTTTGGCTACGTTAATCAGTCTGTGGAACTGGAGTCCTTCCATCCACCCCTGTTTTCTTCGGCGGAGGATGAGATTGAATTTCCTTTGCCCAGTGTGGGCATTGAGATACTACATGGATAGGACAAGAGCTCTGCATCATTCTGACCAGCTCTTTGTCTGTCACGGGACACAGACCCTCTCAAAGCAGCGTCTGTTGCATTGGATTGTGAACACAGTCTCGACTACGTATAATGGTGCTGGCTTGCCCCCACCTGGTAGGGTAGCCACACACTCCACTAGAGGGTTAGCTACATCTTGGGCCCTCTTCAGAGGGGCCTCGCTGTCAGATATATTTGTACTGTGGCTAGCTGGGCTATGCCGCATACTTTCTCCAGGTTCTACTGCCTTAATGTGGTAGATCCTGCCCTGCCTTCATTAGGCACTAGGGTCCTTGAGGGTGTAAGATCACACCACTAACCCTTGAGTTATGCGGTTCTGATGTGTCCCTCATATGCTGCCGTTCCTTCTCCCTTGCGACGGCTCTGGTATACATTATCCCATACATAATATCGTTGGTGGTCGTCTTCGAATTCAAAGGGAACGTTAGGTTACTTACCGTAACCCTGATTCCCTGAAAGAGAAGACGACCACCAACCGCGAGGTCACATCGGTCGCCCTCACGGGTTCGATTTAAAAAGAGAAATGGCTTGCTCAGGATGACGGTTTTAATCCCTCGGAGGGCGGGACCGAGTGTGTCTCGCCGGGAAGGGGCCTACCGGCAGCTCTGATATAAAGAGCTCAGCAATACCTACCCAATGGGCAGAATTATCCCATACATAATGTGGTTGGTGGTCATTTTCTCTTTCAGGGAACCAGGGTTATTGTAAGTAACCTAACATTACACAAGTCTGAAAGAGTGCCACGCCAGGCGTGGTTTGGGTTTGCTTTTCTAATCCATAGGGTCCAGGTGATCAATATGCAGTGGATATGGCCTACTGCATCCTTGTGAATGACCCCTATCCATATTAATTTCAATTCCATTCAATGTATGTTTTAACAGACGACTCTTGCTTGTAAACAGATACTGATTCAAATAAGGAGTAGATTCGATTAATTAAAACAGAAATCAATATTATTAGGCATAATGTGTATCAAATCAATGATTTTGCTTTGTAGGCTTTTTATTCATTCATTTTTTCTTAAAGTGGAAACTGTGCACTGTTTAAATGGGATCCACCAGCCTGCTGCTATTCATATCATAACTGAATGGCTTATTGATTCAGAGTTTGTGAGGCTTTCTTATGTTATTCAGTTTATATTCTAGAGTGAGGGGTAATTTGATCACTCAACCCCATATGTCAAAGAGAATTTGCATAAGTTTAAGAATAAGAAATGCCCAAAATATGACAGAAATGTGCAATATTTGGAGTTGGGTGGCACTTTGCAATCAACAGTATGGAAGTAGCCAGAATTACTGTTAATTTACACACCTTTATTACACAGTTAATAAAACAAAGGAAAAACAATTTAAATATTGTTGTGTGAGCTGTGCATTAATTACACTAATGTTTTTAGACCAACAACAGTGCATTAGCCAAGATGAATCACAGTCAATCAGCTTGAATAGCCATATATATATAATTTTTTTTTTTGCTCAAAGAGCCAACTTCCCAACGTTTCGGTATTTTAACATACCTTTGTCAAGGGAAAGTGTGTTTGAAAACAAACATTGGAGTATAGCCTTTTTGATGCCATGGTAACCACATATTTCTCTTTAAATCTAATGTCTTTGTGATGTCATTCAATATGTAGCTAATGATGTAGCGGTCTACTGTTCCTTTCTATTTAACCCTTCAGGCATCATGGTATCTAGTCTATTTATAGTGTGTCTGTTCCTTGTAAAGTGCTGAACTATTGCTTTATATTCTTTTTTATTTCTTGTATTGAAGTGGTTATGTATTTTTATATCATGATGTACCTGTCTCTCCTACATATTTTACTTTATTACATTTTATGCAAAATATACCATATACAAGGTTGCTATCCTTAAATTTTTTAATATATATATTTTTTTATTTACAATTTCACTTTTATCTTTACCAATATACTTGCACACTTTACATGTGCTTTTACAGGTTGCAATGCCCCTTAATGTATCTGACCCATTTATGTTTACTGTGGACTAAAATGTCAACTAAATTTGTATCCCCTGTAAAAGCAATGATTGGTGCTTTCGGAAATATTTTTTTCTGAAGTATACATAAATGCTTCCAAACTATTTTTGAAATGTTGGGTAATAATTTTAGAATATGTAATTATTAATGGCCCTCTCTTAACCCTCTCTTCCCATCGAGTAAAGACCTGTTTTAATAGATCCTTGATCAAGTTTAACCAAGGTGTCTAAGAAGAAACTGTACAAGAGATTCTTCTCCATGTGTCCATATTTTAAATATATCATCCACATATCTTATGTATTCTAATGGTTTCTTGTCTACTTTACTCAATAACATGTCCTCCCATCTGTATATATATATATATATATATATATATATATATATATATATATATATATATATATATATATATATAATTAAAAATTATTTGCACAAAACGTTTAAATGATTAAAGGACGTTTCGGGCAAAAGCCCTTCTTCAGCTATGTAGAAAGAAAAATAACACAGTGCAGTAAACTTGTTGATTTTCAAAATTTCTGAGGATAATGTTAGAATAGGATGATGTCAGAATAGAATGTTCATTCCAAGAGGCTCCAAAGTTCCACGTTTGAAGATAAACTCACGTTCTCTTAGCTTCCGAGTATAATTTGTACCAAAACACTGACTGAGTCCACAGATGGTGAAGTCTTCAGCAGTGTGATTATTGTGTTGATGTGTCGGGCTACTGGAAATGTCAAGGTGTTGATTCGAATGCTTTGTAAACCTGTTTCTCTCTCTCTCTCTCTCTCTCTCTCTCTCTATATATATATATATATATATAGGAACATGTTTACGAAGCATTCACATCAACACTTTTTACCAATGGGGGATGGGCATTCAATGATTATGCTCAGTAACTGATTCAGTCTTCTGAGACTCTTTGAACAATTGTGTTCCTTTTTTGCAATTGATAGGGGAGGGGCGGTTACAAAATCAATTGGCTTTGGTGCGCTCCATAAGCTCAAGACCCCAGGGTCTTATGGGATAGTAACACTGACCTCTGAGAGCCCACAAGGTCTTTTAAAGAATGTTTCATAGACAGCGTCTAACTGTCCCAATATAGCATTTCCAAATTAGCAATAAAATACAGAGGCAAACAAACCAACATGTTATTGAAACATCTTGGAACTGCTGTGGCTTGATTTATATAGGTTTCAGTACAGAGGGTTGTATTATTATTATTTATATCTTAGCAGACGCCCTTATCCAAATGTAACTTACAATTGTTACAAGATATCTCATTATTTTTACATACAATTACATTATTTTTTACACATTATTTTTTACATACAATTACCCATTTATACAGTTGGGTTTTTACTGGAGCAATCTAGGTAAAGTACCTTGCTCAAGGGTACAGCAGCAGTGTCCCCGACCTGGGACTGAACCCATGACCCTCCGGTCAAGAGTCCAGAGCCCCTAACCACTACTCCACACTGCTGCCCTATGTGGGTTAGAGTTAAGATTAGGGTTATATCATGCAGAAAATAAGGAGAAAAATTCTGTGTTTTCAACAGAAGCTGTGGCTCGGTCTAGATAAAGTGTTTTGTGTTGCTTTTTCTATGTTTGTTTTGGCCCTTGTGCCTATTTGTTTGTTTGTTTTTACTTATTATTAAACGTGCACATTAGCCCTTTAAACTGCAGCTTTCTGATCTCTGAGTCTCACTACTAACGCTACCTGTCACAAAAGAAAGTAGCATGACAATGACCTCCATAAAGGCCATGCTGCTCTGTTAAGCCAACATAATTCCACTATTTGGAAAACTTTAATGGCCATCATGGACATCACACTTACTTCATTAGTCACTTGACTACCGAGCAGATGAAAGGTTTTTATGAACACCCCTCATTTTCTTCACTTCCATAGTTTTTACGACCTTTATGATAAGGTGAGAAGATTGTCCTCTGAGGCTCTGCAGACCAAAATGGAATCCTTGCTTTTCCTTCCCAGCATCACAGCTTTCTTTATAACCCACTGAATTTCCAGTACAGTACAGTAGCTCACTGAAAAAAATGATTCTTTGTAGACATTGTAGGCATTGAATTCATCAGGGTAGTCCCTCTTTAAAGTGTAAGTCGCTTTAAAAGTAATTTTGATAGATTTGTTACATTCCCTTTTCTTTTTTTATTCTTATGTTGGTAATCAGACTGGGTAGTTCTGGGTTCAGTTGCCTTGTTTCATCCCAGTATCTGTCTTTACTGGCTTTGAGCTTGTCTGGAAAATCCTAACTACCAGCATGGTATAGAAAGCCACTGTTCATTTTGGGGTAAAAAGTGTTTATTTTATTAGTCATCCGATAACTTTCCTGAGGATGAACAGAGAACAAGGAGGTTTATTCTTTTAACCAGAGGGGAAATGATGATCTTTCTACCGAAACCAAGATTGCACAACAGTTTGTTTTACATAAAACAGAAATATAAGAAAACTCTTCCCCAAAACAAACAATAAGTTCAATTACTGTAGTTTAATGAATTAATTACATCACATTAATCATCAAATGTTCCTGGTTTGAGTTAAATTACAATTTACAAGTGTGCAATATAATTAAAAAGTTTAATCAATTTAAAAATGGCAAATGCTTTTACTGGAATAGATTGTCTTGATATTTTATTTTATTGCATGATTTGTGAGTATTACTAAAACAATTCCATATCATATGCAACTAACGTGTCATGTGACATGAAAGACATAAATCAGTTTCGTGTTCTGGTAAATCAATTAATAGAAAACCAAAAAAGAAATTGACAGGGTGGCGGCAGAAACATAAAAAAGTAATCCGTTGAACGGCACTCCAAGCTCCACCACTGACCTTGTCTATCCATTGACTGGGTCAACTCTAAGTCCGCTACATACCATGTGACATTCAATTAAAAAATAAATAACAATGAATTAGTTGACAAAGGAAGGCAGGAAAACAGTAATTGTGTGGACATGTGCGCTGCATTCTGAAAAAGCTGTTATTATTAGAATTCATACTTCTACAATTGACATGTAAGAACATACCTGCCACTCACTTTGACAAGACCGGAGCTTTCCTGCAGACTGGCCCAGCTGAGGCAAACTGTATTACCTGCTGATGTTTGGAAATTCAGTTTCTTTAGTTAAATTAAAGCAGCTCTCGGGTTTGAAATTAAGTTTTATTCTCTGCCTTTGAAGTTGCTGAATACTAATTCTGCAAACTTTATACAAAAGTACTAGTTTGTGAGTGTGTGCTAGAAAATCTGACATAGAGATTCGATTTGACCTGTTCTCTGCATCTTTCTTGTAAATGATCTTCAACTTCAAGACCAAATTTAAACACAGGTTTGGGATGTGCCTTTACTATACTCCGTGCAATGATAACAGTGTTATAATAGACAAATGGATGTTCATTTTCTTCTTGTAAATGCTTTGATAACTGAATATCTTGTATGGGGTCTTCTTTCAAAACTTAGTGTCCAGTTACTTACCCCTGTTTTTTTCCCCAATTTAGAATGTCAAATTATTCCCCCTCACCGCAGCAACTCCTCTTAACAGCTCAGGACAGCTGAAGGTTTGTGGGTGTCCACTGATTCCACTGCCATGCAATTTACACTTAAGGCTCAAGCTACCGGCCCCTGGAGGACTAAGGCTGTGCAGGGCTGGCATTAATCCTTCAGGAACCGGGAGTGACTTCCATTTTCAAGGTCCTGGGTGTAAAGAGGCAATTAGCAGTGGGAACAAGGAGACACCCACTGATCTTTAATCATCCTGAGCTGTTGTGGGAAGCACTACAGGGAAGTAGCATGGCAGTGAGGGTTGCTGCAGTGCAGTAAGGTGAAGCACTCCCTGACGATTTTACCTCCTCAATGCGTGACAGCGCCAAGGCTAATGCCACGCTCCCTGTGACATCCCCCAGTCAGAATCAAGAACTTGGCACAGACAGGACACATACCTGCGCTCCCCTGACTGGACAACTGAACAACATAACATCTCTTTTATACCATGAGCAACTTGTAAATCCACCCACTGTCCCTTTCGATGTTCCCCTGACTTACATAAATAGACACATATTATTATAAATGGCAATAACACATGTTCTATTTAAAACAATGCAAAGCCCAAAGTGGAGTGGAGGAACCATAAAAGGTGAAAGGGTTCTTGTTCCCAGGAGGTACACAAGAGGTTTCCTCATTAAGTGTAACTGTGCCTTTGACAGGAAGCTGATTCAGTGATGCAGGAGGTCAGGCCCTTTTGTTCTCCGTCTACAGTAGTATAGAGAAAGCATCTGTGCCATGTCATCCCCTCACTTGTGCAAGAAAAGCTTATTGTTTCAACGCTTCCTCTGCATCATTGTCACAGGGTAATGCGTCTCCCTTTCTGTCTAAATATTTCTCAGCAACAAGTGCAAAGAGCAATCAGAATATCTGCAAGCAGGTTCTTTGTTCAGTTTGAAGTTCATATAATGATAACAGAAGTAGTGTGAATATAGGAGAATATATATTACTGATCTGTCGTTTTTTCAGCCATAAGATTTACACTATATTATTAGAGGCTGAGTGGAGTATCCCTCGTGGGGTTTGTATCGATAAAATAAGACTTTGAAGTCTGTCAACTTGTTGCTATGTAGGCATATATATATTGCTTACCTGGTGTACTGGTTAGTGCTTGGGTTGGCTATTTTGTAGGTTAAAACATTCCCAAAACCATGATCTGACAGATGCCTTTGTTAATTTGAGGGTGTTTAATTGGGATGGGTAGGAGAAGGGTGGAGGTTATTTCTTGGCCAATCATACAATATATAGGAATAGTCCAAATCAAACCTTACAAAAACATTTCCAAAAACGAGAATTGCACTTCTTTGATTCAAGTTATTTTCATATTAGAGATGATAAGAGAACTACAGCCAGATGAAGTAATTTCAATATTCTGTCTACAACTTCATGAAATATTATCAATAAGCTGAAGGGGGTTTGCACTTCCAAGCGATTAACATGGCAACATAAAGTAATGGGCTGTATCCGTCCTGTGGGGATCCATGGGAGATTCGTTATGAAACCGCCAATATCACTTATTAGACTCAGGCATCCTGCTTGTCATAATGAATCTGAAGTCTGTTAAAATTAGCTCATGCTGTGTTATCATATAAATGTAATGATGCCACTACGATGGCTCCTACAACGACCATTAGTTACTCATTGGAATAAAGGTTTAAAATGATATATACAGTATTAGATTGCCTTTATGTTATGTATAGATATATATTGATTGACTCTATAATGTTTACATTTTATATACAGCTATGGCCAAAGGTTTTGCATCACCTAGAATTTTAGGTTTGAGACATAACAAATAACTAATAATAATAATAATAATAATAATAATAATAATAATAATAATAATAATAATAAATAAATAAATAAATAAATAAATAAAAACTATATGAACATAATTTAGATATTTTATATTTAGATATTTTATTTAGCATCATGTAATCAAAGAAAGTACAAAATGATATTGCAAAAGTGTACTGGAAGCCATAATAATAGTAGTACAGTTTTTTATGTTAGATTGTTCTAATTTTGTCAGTTTTGTTGTTAAGTATATGGAAAACTACAAAGCGGTATTTAATTCAATATGTTAACGTAACATTATTCAGGAGGTTTCATCTGACAAGCCCTGCATACATCCAATCTGAAACCAGAATGTAAAGCAGGTCACAGTCACTGTACAATCAGCATGCCCTGCATACATCCAATCTGAAACCAGAATGTAAAGCAGGTCACAGTCACTGTACAATCAGCATGCCCTGCACACAGCCAATCTGAAACCAGAATGTAAAGCAGGTCACAGTCACTGTATAATCAGCATGCCCTGCACACAGCCAATCTGAAACCAGAATGTAAAGCAGGGCACAGTCACTGTACAATCAGCATGCCCTGCATACAGCCAATCTGAAACCAGAATGTAAAGCAGGTCACAGTCACTGTATAATCAGCATGCCCTGCACACAGCCAATCTGAAACCAGAATGTAAAGCAGGGCACAGTCACTGTACAATCAGCATGCCCTGCATACAGCCAATCTGAAACCAGAATGTAAAGCAGGTCACAGTCACTGTACAATCAGCATGCCCTGCACACAGCCAATCTGAAACCAGAATGTAAAGCAGGTCACAGTCACTGTATAATCAGCATGCCCTGCACACATCCAATCTGAAACCAGAATGTAAAGCAGGTCACAGTCACTGTACAATCAGCATGCCCTGCACACAGCCAATCTGAAACCAGAATGTAAAGCAGGTCACAGTCACTGTATAATCAGCATGCCCTGCACACAGCCAATCTGAAACCAGAATGTAAAGCAGGGCACAGTCACTGTACAATCAGCATGCCCTGCATACAGCCAATCTGAAACCAGAATGTAAAGCAGGTCACAGTCACTGCATAATCAGCATGCCCTGCACACAGCCAATCTGAAACCAGAATGTAAAGCAGGGCACAGTCACTGTACAATCAGCATGCCCTGCATACAGCCAATCTGAAACCAGAATGTAAAGCAGGTCACAGTCACTGTATAATCAGCATGCCCTGCCCACAGCCAAACTGAAACCAGAATGTAAAGCAGGGCACAGTCACTGTACAATCAGCATGCCCTGCATACAGCCAATCTGAAACCAGAATGTAAAGCAGAGCACAGTCAGCAAGCCCTGCATACATCCAATCTGAAACCAGAATGTAAAGCAGGTCACAGTCACTGTATAATCAGCATGCCCTGCCCACAGCCAATCCGAAACCAGAATGTAAAGCATGTGCTGGAGGGAAAGTGTTCCTTCCAGAGACATTTCCACTGCAACACGCAGGCAGCCTCTTTCTAAACACATAGGGGGTCTGAAATTCAGGGAATGGATATGCTGCATTGCACATGCAAGAGTCTGGTTACCAAAGTGCCATCTTATTAGTCACAAAGCAAATATTTGTTGACAGCATATTGCAAACACCATTGACAGGTGCAGAGAATAATGTAAATAATTATTTTTTTTAGAGATAAACGTACCTCTCAAATGTAGTCACCTGCTTCAGGATGTTTAGATTGGAATTACAGGGTTATACCTAGGGCACCTGCTTTTCAGAGTTTACTTCCCCCTGGGAATGGGATATAGTGGTGGCTGCTGTACGTATGCGCATCATCATTAATCATTGCCTGCCCTCTTCTTCTGCTAATGCCAACAATTACTGTTCTGTAGTCTCAACATGTTGAGGCACACTGTAAACTTCTATAATTAGGCTTGCTCCTTTGCAAAGTTCATTTTTCAGGGGCTCAAAAAACACCTTTTAAAGCAACATATTTATTTTTGAAACATCGTGAAACCTGTCCATTGTAAAACAGGTTGCAGGAGCTTTGCTACTTAATGTGATAATTAGAGATGATTCTTTGCTTCTAACCAGCAGCTGATCAAATGTGGGAGGGGCGGAGATGTCCAAGCTAAGGAAAATCACAGCGGATGATGCTTTACATAACGGGTTCTCAGCTGTTCAGAAACAATAAATAACTGGCTTCGTGGTGTTCTAATGAAGAACCTCGTTCAAATACGTAACCTAAAAAAGATTTTTTAAGACATCTTGTGAGCCCCAGAAAAATAAACGTTGAAGGATCAAGCCTAGCTATAATCAAATGATAGCACATATGGGAATCAAAGTATGCGCTGTAAAATGCTAAGGGAACACAAAATAAGTAGCCCCTAGAGGGTTTTTTGGGGGTGTTTTATTGGCTTATCGGTTAAAATTAAAATAAAAAAAACCCTAGTTATACCCTAGTTGACTATTTAGTTGCTATTTTTTCTCAACTGTATGCTTGTTCATCTTGCCACGACAATGTTGGAAAAGAGATGTGCATCCCAGGGGTACAAAAATAAAGTTATATAAAGAATACAAGTAAAATGTCTGTTAAAAAGCTGCTGTTTCTGATTTGCAATTTATTTTACAAAACAGCCTAACTCTGATCTGATGTACTGTACTTTTATATTAAAAAATATCAATGACTGCTTGTTCTGAAACGGCTTTGCTGCGTGATTTGTTTATGGTGGGATATTTTTGCATTCTGCTTTGGAAAGTAACTGCTCTCTTATCTCATGGATGGTGGCTGCTGCTGTTGCTACTGTTTCCGATAAGCTTTGTACTTACAATAAAGGTAGTGGGAGAAGTCAGTAAAAGCTGTCAGAACTTAAGGTGCCACAGATTTGTCTTTGTTGCTTCCTATTACTTCCGAGGTCTGAGCTTGGCATAATCTTGCTTTCAACTACACTGGTGTCTGCAGAAGGCCCGCTTGGAAGGTGATGATTAGACTGGGAACTGGTTAACCATCCACATTACCAGTGATCATTCCTGAAGGATTATCAAATTGACTGTCTGGGAATTGATTGACGGCCCCTGGGTGCCCTTTTCTGCCTCAAACTGAATCTAATACTTTGATCACATGAGCGTGTTAGAGATGAAAGGATAAAAAATGCTATTTTGAATTTGTCATTTACTTTCTAGACAAAGAGAAGGAGATGTGATACCTTTTATGGAACTAACTAAACAAAAAATAATCACTTTCAAGACCTCAAAGGTCTCTTCAGGTGAAAGTAGGGACAACGATCAATTATACTTTTTAGAATGATATCCTAGTTTGAGTTGAAAACTATTACTTTTAAAGGGTAAACGAAAAAAAAAAAATGCAGTTATAGCTTAATGTTACCACTAATACCAATATAATTAGTTTCGAAGTGCAGTGTTTTGTACAGTTTTAATTTCAAAATGTTTTACACTATATTCCCTGATAAAATAAAATATTATTAAAGATAACACATACATAGCTATTACCTTTGCATGCGTGTTGCCTAATTTCCTAGTTGTACATTTTTTAACGTTATATCTACCATACAAGGATGAATGATACATTAAACGTTCAAAAACGTACAACTTAGATTTTCAGATTCTGCGTTGACACTTGCAGTTATATGAGATTATATCAAGTTGTAACATTTGTGGTTTGCGATAGATGGTCAGTAAACTATGATAATACAAAAACACATGTAGCAATGCTTTCTAATAGATATTCTGCATTACAACTATAAGTTACTGTTATGGGTTAGTGTAGAGAGAGTGACACTATCAATTTGTTTCTATTGAGAAGCAGGCTTTTGCTGAAGAGGGCTGCCTTTGGAAAACCAAGCAAACTCGACAAGCAACTAAATCTGCCTTTGAGGAAACACTTTTTTACCAGGCTAAAATCCAAATCATATATTAGAATCCACCTGAAGATGAGCACGGTATACTGTAACCCATGTTCCTGGAGGGCCGGTGTCCAATTAAGTAATTTAGGGCACGGTTGGAACAAAAAGCAGGAGGGACACCGGCCCTCCAGGACCAGGGTCCCCCACCCCTGCTTTAAACCCATTCGACTTACTATTAATAGTGAAGACAGCTACAGGAAGAGGAAGGGGAAGCTATGACAAAAAGGTAATATCCCAAAGCTATGAACAGAAGAGTTTAAACATAAGGCTCTGGGATGTCTTTGCATGACAGAATATACAGTATTTACACCAGCCACAAACATTTAACCTTCAAATACTAAGTGTGCGCAATGGACGTGTGAAGGGTAATACAGGACTCACAACAAAAGGCTTATTCTTTAAGAAACATTATGACATTAAGTTCAAAACCGACTTACCTGAACCCTAGCCCAACAGTGTTTGAGCTTCCAGATTGCCGGAATGAAACTGGGTTAGTTCAACCCAGCTGTTGTTGGAAAAACACTGTGATGGATGACTATATCCCAGAAACCCCTGTAATGTATACATGTTTTTCTTTCTTTTTTTCCCCTGGTAAATGTTGTTGTTTCTTTTCATTGAACACGGGAGCAGAACAGAGGGGCTACGAGAAAGTCCCTAAGTAATCAAAAGGGGAATAATTCGTATGGGGAAAAATACCAGCTTTGCAAAATTCAGCTTTTCGTGCTCTTTAGTTACACATAGCAGAAATGAGTCTAGAAATGTACTGCCTTGTACTGAAGCACAATGGAAATTCAAGATACTTCTTCAGCAGGAATGTTTACTGTGAAGACGTACTGAACCGCAGTGCGAAAATAAACAAAAGGGTGATACATTTCACATTACCAACTAACAGGGCTGATGTAATGACTCTTACATGCATAGCACAGGATAAAAAAATATATGTTCAAAATACTGACACACCAGTAGTTTCCCTCAAACAGTTCTCATTCAGTTAGTGCACATTATGCATTGATATAATATCTGACACAGCAGGCATCATATTAGATCAGAGATTCCCAACTCTGGAGGTTGCCAACTTAAGTACATTACGACCTGGGTTTAATTTGTTCAGTTGAAAAATTAAGGAATGTGGATGACTGGAGTGTCAAGGTAGCCTTCCCGTGCTAGATAATTGACAACAGTACACCACTTAGTTTCCTGTAATAACAGATAATAACAGTCAAATGAATGACCTAAACGTTTACATTTTGGGGAGACAGTAGTTCCTTAATTGCTTTTATTTCTCTAAGTGGGTTTCTTGTGAAGGTATTAATGACAGATTCAGTATTCTACACCCACATTTGTTCTGTTTAAAAAACGTTCTTCTATTTGAGTGTAGCCTGTGGAATATTTCCTTTGGACAATGCTTGTCAATTCTTCCAATTGTTCCTCTGAGTCTGGTTCACTCACACTTGACCGATGTACTCCTTGGTCCTCTGCCTACAAAGCTTTTAATGCAAAACAATATCCATGAGGTTTTGACATAAAGACCCTGATTCACAAATAAATGATCTGTACACGTCAAAGAGACTGCTGGATTCTCCTTTTGATATCACCTTTACTTTGGTGCTGGTGCTGCACCAAGAGCTATCACTGGAACGCCAATTAAAATATACATTTTCTTAAACAAAAAGTATACAAGTTCACGTTTTATTTGTACATTGAACTTGAGGTAACATTTAATAGGTAATGCATGCATCTCGAAAGTGACTTTTATAGGCTACTCCCCCTTGATCAGTGCTGCCAGATGGGTGGTTTTCCAGCCAAATTTGACTTGTATTGAAAACATCTAATGAGTAAATACTGTCTTTGGTGGTTTGGTTATTTTTTTGGCTATTTTCATCATGCATGTTTTTTTCTGTTTCTTTCGATTATGAGGTCATCACCAGCGCAGAATTTCAATCACCACAATGCCCTGCCTTTGTTCTGGAGCTCTACATCCAGTACAATAATGAATTGCAAACACTCAATTATTTTTTTATTCGTCACCAATTTAAGAACTGTATCAGTACAATTAGAACTGTTTTTAAATTTATTTTTAAAGACTATATCTGCTGACAGTTCTGGACAATTTTACACTACATTTTGAATACAATTTTTTTTGGACCTACAGCATTTGATCTCATCAGATTAAAAACAAAAAAACAGAAGTTCTGGTACTGTAAATTGTGAGGAAAAAAACAAGCAAAGCAGATAAATAAATAAATAGTTGATAACTAACAAAGTGCCATACTAAGCCAGTTGCAAGGGCAATCATCCATTCCAATCTCTGGGTCTCTGCACTGACCAATATATAGCTTTAACCACTTCAACACCATGACGTACACATGCACGTAAAATGAAAACCCACTTACAGTACCATGCCGTACATGAGTACGTCAAGTTTCCCTTTCTATTCTATGATCGGTTTCTCAGTCTAGTGTTTCAGGTTTCATTCTCTAAGGCAGTGCTAGTACTGTGGAATGTGCAATGAAAGTCAGGGGAGGGTCAGGTGACATTTGTATCCAATTGCGTGTCATGTAGTGATTCCAATCTACCTGTGGGCGTTTAGAAGACTGAGATATATTGCGGGAAGCCATTCAACTTTTACAAGATAGATATATAGTGTTTTAAATGATTATTTTTAGTTTTATTATTAGTTTTATTTGTTTAATTGTAGTTTATATAGTTTTTAGCGAAAGCTAAACATAGCAACGTACGTGGAGAGCGACAACAGAAGTTTGTTTCGGAGGATTTCGATACCAGCAACAGTGATGCTGACTTATCACTCAGCGATGATGTGGATCCAACAACAGTAAAAACTGTACAAACAAAAGAGCATGCAGCTACTTTAGAGGTAAGCCCGCTACAAACGGGAAGCTGTTTGGTTTGAAATGGCAGTGCTGTGACGAAACACTATCAAAACACAGCACTTGGTACAAAGCAATAAAGCAGGCGTCTGCGGCAGCCAGATCCATCACAATGCCTGCGCAAGGTAGCTGTGTACATGCATTTGTGACTATCCCTCCAACACAAGGGAAGCAGAGACCGCAAAAAAGGTGAAGGTTCTGCTACGAAAATGAAAACAAAAGAAAAGACACAAGAAAAATGTGCAGTGGTTGCGAAGACAACCCCGGGTTCTGTTGTATTGAACATTTCAATAAATGGCACAGAGAAAGTCGATAAAGGCACACGTTTTGATGTTGTTTGATTTTTATTTGATAATTACTGTTTACTGATTATTTTTATTGTTATTAACAGCGTTTTTGTTTTCATTGTTAAAAAAAAAACACTTTTTATCTCTATATTGAACATTGGTATGTAGTACACAGGAGCATAAAGGGTTAATGAAAAACACAGTTTAGGTCATTTATTTGTGTTTTATTCGTCATATGTTAACATTTTATAGCAATTACAGGTTTGAAAACATTATTATTATTATTTTCAAAATCTGGTACCTGGGGTTTCATTTTTACATCTGGAGTTGAAGTGGTTAAACCAGTGCTTATGTCCACAGTCATAGGGTGCATTTTTGCTGTGTTCTTAATCAGCATTTATACAAAAAAAAAAGGTTAGTCTTCTTAAAGTAGTACTGTAGTTTGTAATATAAGTTCCTAATGTTCTCTTCATCGCATCACAAGGACGACTGACTGAATCAGAATTGACTCTGCAAACATTTAAAATACTGTAAAGCCATAAATATTTGTGAGCCTTTTATTATGCCTTTTTCGCATATTTTTTTTTAAAAATAAATGTCAGATTCCACTAACAATACATACTTTGTATATTGCAACAGGTCGCCAACATTTCTGGAGCAAAATAGTTTTTATGGGTATGATTCGGCAAATATTTTGGTCGAAAAAAATAAAAATAGATATATAGCGCCTTTCATAGTGGACCACCATCACAAAGCGCTTTACAGAGGTAGGCTGAGAAGTGTGCATTATATGCAGAGTCACTTACAATAGGACACTGATTTAACACCTCATCTGCAGGATGGAGCACAAGGAGGTTAAGTGACTTGCTCAGGGTCACACAGTGAGTCAGTCAGTGGTAAGGGTGGGATTTGAACCGGTGACCTTCTGATTACAAGCCCAGGACTTTTGGGTTTTGGCCCTGGGTTGGCCAAAACCCTGATTGTTTAACTCAAGCAGCACAGGGTGTTCTGAAGGGTGAGGCCAAGGACAGAAACTGATGATAACGTTTTCTCTACAGATGGATTTGCTTTTCAGAGTGGTTGTCTTGTTCAAATGAAGGTGAACCTAATGGACTACATAGGAAGAAAAAAACATGATATAATATCTATTGCATTGTTCCTTGGTTTTGTAAATATGGTTTCTAAAAGGCAGAGCTGCCTTGACTAAATTGCTTTAACAATTCATAACATCATGTATTGTGATTTGAAACATCCTCTAAAATATAACAGATCTGGTGGGAGCAGTTTAATAGTTCATCAATCTTTGAGGTGTCTAATATTAATGTGTGAATAAAAAGTTTCAGACAGCACCACAAGGCAGTGCATGGGGTGCTGTGAAGCAAATATTTTTGTCGCTGCAGCAATTCTCCATCTGGTGTTGTGGCAGATGTTATAGAGAAATAGACACAAATGGCATCTTCAGTATTATTTTCCATGTTTTGAATTGTGCCGCTGCACATTTTCCTGCAAAGAAGACATCAATGGAAGTCATCACTTTCTGATTGAATCAAAGGTTTCCAGTACTGCATCACGTGGTATTTTGCCACATGATCAGGGAGTCTTTGATATGCTTGTAAATACGTTCTGATTGTCCCAGCAGTTCTGTTGAATTACTGTGATCATTTCAACTGAGTTAACCCCTAAAGGTCAGACAGAGAATTTAGTTCTGCCGTGTTACATCGCAATAAGAAACAATGGGCATGAAAGTATTTGAATCTTTCATTTGGAGACAACATATGATTTTAAATACAACTTTACTAATATGCGTATCCATGTGAGACCATGATACAACTTGCAGACAGGTACCAAACTGCATGTCTGGAAAACTGTTCAGAATTCCAACCACTTTCCAAAAGAAGATTGTTTAGGATCATGAGGTATTTTTGGAACTTGGCTGAAATGCTTTGTAAAGTATTATTTTTAGATATTTCACAAGACATTTCTAACTATATGTTATGTATGCTGGTATTTTCACAGCTAAAGCAGTTGTGGCAGATGCATCCTATTTAAAACATCCTTCAGGCATTTCTTTTGTGTGTGAATTAATGATTTTATAGGTTTAAAATTCTTTCTAGCCAATTTTTCAAGCTTTCCAACAACTGACATGTGTGGCTAACAGTTTACATTGTGTCAATAATTTTATAGTTGTTACTTAGTAAATGCATGTGTGCTTACACATAATCGCAATGTTATTATGCATAGTTACAATGTGCTTAACATGTAAACATTTTTGCACAATAAATGCAAGTACACAATTGTATCAGAAAAGGGTTAGAGTTAAGTTTAGATTTGGGATTAGTGGGGTTAGGGTTAGGGTTAGGTTTGAGTTAGGTTTAGAGTTACGGATAGGGTTAGGTTTAGGGTTAGGATTAGGGTTTCATCTTGCAAAAAAGTACACTAACTATGCATAATAACATTGTAATTATGTGTAACTACACATGCATTTACTAAGTAACTACAATGTAAATACACAGTAATTAGACACACAATTTAGTGTTACCAATTTGTGATAGATCGTAATTACACAACCAAATCACCACATCTGTTGGATTTAATATTAGACAATTATCAATTTAACAGATGACTATATACAGACCAATTGTCTGGTTTTGATAATTGACAAGATTGTATATATGTACTATATTATAATATATTATAGATGGCTATATTGTATAATGTTTTATCTTGTCCAAAAGCATTTTAGCAGCAACATCCTACTTTATAACTGTATACATTTTGTGAAAATGTGCTCAGATCTGCCAGTGTAATCAAGAAGGAATTACTTGCTGATCCACGTAGACGATCTCAGCGTAGTCCTCTCACCACTGTCTAACTCCTTGATTAACAGCCATCTGCTTGTCATTTTATTTTCTGACAAGGTCACAAAAACCTTGCTACTTGAAAGACATTGATCATTTCCTATTGGATTCAACCCTTTAAAATGAAAGATACGTTCTTCGCTAATACAACAGCAGTGTGGTGTGATGCGCTGCTGTGACAGACTCCGCCCCCTGCTGGTGATACGAGGTTATAAACTCCATAACTGCTTGACAAATGAGCCAGCCTCTTACAGTAGGCCTGTATATAGGGTGGTTAAGTCATATTTCTAAACCAGACTTTTCAAAGCAATACATATGATGAAAAGATGTTTTATGTATACAGTGCCTATAGAAAGTCTAGCCTACACATTTTGTTGTGTCAGTGCCTCAGAGTTTCATGCATTTAAATGAGGATTTTTTTTCCACTTACAGTATCTACACACCATACTCCACACTGTTAAGGGGAAAAACAGTTTTTATTGAAAAAAAATATATATATTAAAAATACAAAACTGAAAGACCATAATTGGATAAGTCATAATTGGATGAGTCAATACTTGGTGGAAGCACCTTTGGCAGCAATTACAGCTGTGAGTCTGTTGGGATAGGTCTCTACCAACTTTGCACACCTAGATTTGGCAATATTTGACCATTCTTCTTTAGAAAACTGTTCAAGCTCTGTCAAGTTCCTTGGGGAGCGTTGATGGACAGAAATCTTCAAGTCAACCCACAAATTTTTGATTGGATTTAGGTCGGGGTTCTGACTGGGCCACTCAAGGACGTTTACCTTTTTGTTCCTTAGCCACTCCAGTGTAGCTTTGGCTGTGTGCTTTGGGTTGTTGTCATGCTGAAAGGTGAACTTCCGTCCCAGTTTCAGCTTTCTTGCAGAGGGGAGCAGATTTTCCTCAAGGACTTCTCTGTACTTTGCGCCATTCATTTCCCCTTCTATCTTGACCCCAGTCCCTGCCGATGAGAAACATCCCCATAACATGATGCTGCTTCACAGTAGGGATGGTTTTCTTTGGGTGATGTGCTGTGTTGGGTTTGCGCCAAACATAACGCTTTGCATTTAGACCAAAAAGTTAAATTTTAGTTTCGTCAGACCACAAAACTTTTTGCCACATGGCTACAGAATCTCCTGTTTTTTTGCATACTTCAAACGGGATTCAAGGTGGGTTTTCTTGAGTCATGGCTTCCTTCTTGCCACCCTACCATACAGGCCAGATTTGTGGTGCTTGGGATATTGTTGTCACATGCACACTTTGACCAGTCTTGGCCATAAAAGCCGGTAGCTCTTGAAAAGTTGCCACTGGCCTCCTGGTAGCCTCTCTGATCAGTCTCCTTCTTGCTCGGTCATCCAGTTTGGAGGGACGGCCTGATCTAGGCAGGGTCTTGGTGGTGCCATACACCTTCCACTTCTTAATAATTGTCTTGACCGTGTTCCAAGGGATATTCAAGGCCTTTTGATGTTTGTTTTTTTTTTATACCCATCCCCTGATCTGTGCCTTTCAACAACTTTGTCCCAGAGTTCTTTTGAAAGCGCCTTGGTGCTCATGGTTGAGTCTTTGCATTGAAATGCACTACCCAGCAGAGGGAACCAACAGGAACTGCTGAATTTATCCTGAAATCATGTGAATCACTACAATTTAACACAGGTGGAGGCCACTTAACTTGGTGTGTGATTTTGAAGGCGACTGGTTACACCTGAGCTAATTTAGGATCGCTATTACAAGGTGGGTGGACACTTATCCAACCAAGCTATTTCAGTTTTTATTTTTAATTAATTTTCTACAAATTTCTAGAATCTTTTTTTCACTTGGAAGTTGTGGGGTAGGATGTGTAGATAAATGAAAAAAAAAACTATTTTAATGCATTTTAATTCCAGGCTATAAGGCAACAAAAGGTGAACATTTTAAAAGGGGGTGTAGACTTTCTATAGGCACCGTGTATATATATATATATATATATATATATATATATATATATATATATATATATATATATATATATATGCAGATCCAGATTATAACACATAACAATAGTGTGTAACGTCTTCAGGTAGGGTTTTAAAAAATATCCCTCGTTACACTTGATGTTAAGGTTTAAAAGTTTTAAAGTGAGATGAGGCAAAACATACATGATGATCATTGACCATTTAAAAGCCAACAATTCCCTTTGAATTGAAAGCACTCTGCAGAACCTAATGACACACTTTAAGAGCGTCACCATGTTTTGTTTTTTTTAAACCTTACATGAAAACGTTACACACTATTGTTATGGTTATGTGTTTATAATGGGGATCTGCATCAGCCAACGCGAAACTCACCTGTCTACAGATTAAAAGGCGACATTTTTTTTTTAATTGAAAGCACTTTGGAGATTATACACACAGCACAACCTAATTGTGTGATTTAAAAGTTTAACCGGCTTTCAATTGAAATGTGTCGGTTCAGTGAGACTTTAAAGCAAAATTATTCGGAACCACTGTATTCATCCCATCCCTAATATATATACACTGATTTGCAAAAGTCTTACACATGTTGCATTATGAACATTAACAATTTAGTTTTGGGGTTGTCAATTGCAGATGATGTTTCTCTGTACTTGTTGATTATGCTTCAGATACCACACCTTGAAAATCGAGTGATGCGAGCTATTTCACTCAATGTTTTTCCTTCTTTATAGGTTGTTATAATAGTTGAAAACACTAGTGGAGGCTTTGAGTAAATTGTTGATGTTCATAATGCATCAGAGTAGAAAAATGCAACATGTCTAAGACTTTTCCATAGCAGTATATATCTATATATATTTGACTTGTTATTTTTACAATCACTAAGATGAAAAAAACATATAACAGTGACACTTATGTGATGTAGATCTCCCTTGTGCTGGTTGTATTTTTACCACATTGCCACTAGAACAAGACGAGATACAGTCATACATTTTGTGCACTTGTACTCCAAGTATGCATACACACTCCTCATTTTCAAAACCTCCACCTAGTCTGCCTCTCAAACCTTTAAACTACTTATATCATGCATGCAAGGTGTTTGCAAAACAGGGATACATGCAATACATTAACTGACACACACACACACACACACACACACTCTCTGAATAATGCATAGTATCCATGAAATAAACAACACATTAATTTAATTTGCTCTCTTGAAACTTTTTTTTTGTTATCTCTTGCTGCTTTCTCTTGCCAGGACCTCCTTGTAAATGAGATGTATATCTCAAGGGCTTTATCCTGGTTAAATAAATACATTTGAAGCTCAATCTAATAAAGAAAGCTGCATGATTCAAAATTACATTCCAGGACTGCACATGTGTATTATAACAGTATTGCTCCTCTTGAGAAATGAGATTTAGTGCCTCAATTGGTTTTAGTGGGCTGGGCTAATACTGGAAGAATCGCATCAATGCATTTCTGATACTCAGAAAGTATTTATTATTATTATTTTTTATTTCTTAGCAGACGCCCTTATCTAGGGCGACTTACAATTGTTACAAGATATCACATTATACATTCTTTCACATTATACAGATATCACATTATTTTACATACAATTACCCATTTATACAGTTGGGTTTTTACTGGAGCAATCTAGGTAAAGTACCTTGCTCAAGGGTACAACAGCAGTGTCCCCCACTGGGGATTGAACCCACAACCCTCCGGTCAAGAGTCCAGAGCCCTAACCACTACTCCACACTGCTTTACTGTTATTTGGACATGATAGTTTTGTAGTCCTAAAGAGTACATTTACCACAGAAATTGGCCCTGAAAAATAAGAATGAGTAATTAGCTTTGTACTTGTGTATTTCTTGGCACATAGGGGTAGATGTAGGCGCAGTGCAAATAACTGCGGATGCAAAATTCAAATTGCATTGTGGCCAGGCAATTATTTTGCACTGCGCCTTATGTAAGCTTAAGAGCAATGCAAATTACTTAACATGCACAAATACTGATCTGCAATTAGGATAATGAGGGTCTCAATGAGCACATCCATCTATTTAGCGGCCGCACCTGCAGCCCAGAGGTGATGAGTTAGGAGTACAGAGAGCAGTAGGCGCTGTATGACATGTGTGGAGCACGAAAATACAAACCAGGGCAGTCCTCTTGGCACACAAAAAAGAAAAGAGAAGTTTTCTGAGAAGGAGCTGAGAATCCTTACGGCTCAGGTCACTCAGCATGAAACAAAGTTGTTTGGAAAAGCCTCAGCCAACATCAGTTATGCTAGTATTCTTAGGAAATGATATGTATTGGCCTGCCCTTTGACATCCTTTGACAGCATGACATCCAGGAATATGCCTAACACTCTGGAAAAGGTGGGTTGGGCTATCCCTCCAGACATTCCAACTGTGGTCTGAAAGGAACCAGAGGCTAAGTAGTGCAGAGAACACAGCACTTTCACATGTGCAGGGAAAGCAGTCCCTAGATTGACGCTGGGGTCTAGCTCATCCCTCAATTCAGCTATGAGGTCTAGGATGACCTGCGGAGTGAGATGATAACACTTTTACACCGCATCCTCCGGGATCCCAAATAAAGTGACCCTGGGATTGAATATGCAGGGTCTTCTTCGTCTTGCCCTTCTCCTCCTAATGTGTTCCTGCCTCTCCTCAACAAGAGCTGTGTCGCTGCATCAGGAAGTGTACCACAGCAGCCACCCTGAAGCCAGCTGTATAGGTTTTATACAGCTCTTATTTACTCAATTCTACAATGGTTTGCAGCTTGTAAGAAGAGTTGTAAAGTTTTTGAAGGGTCAGCAATTGCCTAAATGCAAGGCAAGATCCTTACATCACATTATAATGTTTGCGCCCGCTTAGTATCCAGATCCCGCCCAATTCCATGCTCTTTTCTTTATATGAATGCATTTCAATATCATTTTAATGGATTAATGCTGGCAAAGTGAAAATCTGATAGCAGGTGCAGAACGCCAGGTGAACACCATTCTTTACATACCCTGCATGATGGGGGTTTTACCCAGACAGTCAAACAATGATAAGATCATATTGAAGGGCCTGGGGAAAATTTGTACTCATGGTTTATAAGGTTGCCTAGTCCAGCCTGTTGTATTCTGTTCACGATGTATTTATTTATTTTGTAAAGTCATGTCCCTGTGTATATTTTATGTAACCACGCATTTCCACTGGGCAGTCAAATCTAGTTTAAAATAGTAAATACTCTCCAGTGTGGGGTGAGTCATGCAATTAGAATCCCTCCAGTTCAAATCCTGCTCACGCAGCGTTGCCGATCATGTCTTCCCGTGGTCAGGTGCCGGATGAAGTGCACCAGGTGAAAAGAAGTTATTATCAAGACAGCAGGAATCAAGCTTGCCTGCTAAACGATTGCAGGGGTGAGGCATTATGAGGGGGCGACATTATGTAATAGTATTTTATCATTAGCATTTTCAATAACTTTAAACAGCATGCTCTTCCAAAATATTATGCTGTCAAATATGTTAATAGTGGAAGTAACATAAAACAGAATGTACAAAGCAAATCTGTTATTAAATAATCTTATCCAATTAGTCATCCGTACGCCCTGTAATTATTGTTCTATGGGCCATGTTCCATGAAGCATCTTATTTTAAAGCCCATAATCCAATACAGTAACAGGTAAAATTTCAACATGGGTCATCTGTACAAAATCACTGGACATTCTTGGAATTGCTATTTTTAAAGTGTTCTAACATTGATTGCACTTGACTGTGTCACAAGTTAACCCGGTCAGAAGGCAGCATATCATTCTAATGTGCATGGGGGAATCACAGCGTTTTACAACAGAAAAACAAAATACATAACCGGCTGTGGCAAAGTGGTTAACAGTGTGCAGGTGATCAATAAATGGACAACCTTGTACTTGGCTTGATTCATGCCAAAGCTGCCCGATTCCAGCCTTGCTGAAGCACCCCCAGATCATCACTGATCCTCCACCACATTTCACAGTGGGTGCGAGACACTGTGGCTTGTAGGCCTCTCCAGGTCTCCGTCTAACCATTAGACGACCAGGTGTTGGGCAAAGCTGAAAATTGGACTCATCTGGGGGTGCTTCAGCAAGGCTGGAATCGGGCAGATTTGTCTTTGTGAAGGACGCATGAATCAAGCCAAGTACAAGGTTGTCCTGGAAGAAAACTTGCTTCCTTCTGCTCTGACAATGTTCCCCAACTCTGAGGATTGGTTTTTCCAGCAGGACAATGCTCCATGCCACACAGCCAGGTCAATCAAGGTGTGGATGGAGGACCACCAGATCAAGACCCTGTCATGGCCAGCCCAATCTCTAGACTTGAACCCCAATGAAAACCTCTGGAATGTGATCAAGAGGAAGATGGATGGTCACAAGTAATGTATATTTTTACAGACTTTTAATGTAAAGGTGCCAATACTGGGGTTTTTTTTATAAAGATTGTTGTATTTTAGTCTTTGTCATATTAATTAGTGGATAATGTTGACTAAATGTTTGTATTTAAGATGTTTTTTTGAATTATATTGAGTGTAGGGTACCAATACTTTTGTCTGCACTGAAACTGTCAGTTTTGTTGCAGGTAAAGGGTCAGCAGACAACACAGTAGTGGGGTATTAAACACCAGAAATATAGTCATTTAAACCTTCTTCAAAAACCTGATATGTTGATTTAATATTCCTAGTGTCAAATGCATTTACTCTTCAATAGCTTGCCAACATCAGTGCCACATTATGCTTTAAAAAATGTAAATGAGGTAAATCGCATTTGCAACACTTATATAACCCAAATATGCTACACAGTTAATGTTTGATAAGAATGCCTAACTGGTAGATCAAAGTGTTATAAACCATGTCAAAGTTAGTTCCAGTAAAGACTTGTTGTATGCCTGCTGCAGCTCCAGGTTCAGTAGGGCCAAACCTGTTTAAATGCATCCATGGACGTCACCCTTTCACACATATCCAGTATCCCAGAGAGCCACAGGCCCTTCACAGGCATACTTACAGGTTGTTGTTCACATTGAACAAGTGGCACTCAGCATTCCAGCGGCTCTTCAGCATGAACTATCAGAGCCTCTTGTATTTGTGTTACAGGATTAAATCCTGGCCGTGGATCCATCTGTAATACACAAGTACTTAAAAGACCAAGTAGCTCAAAATGGCATTTTGTTGGTGTTTTACAAGATTACATTTTTTAACAAAAAGTAAAAAGAAAAAAAAAAATAAGGTTTTTGGTTCAGTTTGTCATTACTTCTTGTGTTTCTCTCTTTTTCCACATGTAAGATGAAGGATTTTAAGGACTGGAAATCATAAGTGAAAACATTTGGCATAACAAAGAAACAGCTCTTTTCTTTCCTTTTTGTAAAGCTGGTGAACAAAACCAGTTTTGGGTGAAACATAAAAAAAAAGAAACCAAGCAGAAGACGTGGGACCATGGATGCTTTCATTTGCAAACCTCGATCAAGGAATAGAATCAGAGAACAATAACTGGTACTAAAAAGCTTTCAACAGCACATCCCTTCACCAGGTAAAATTGGATTTAAGGTTTCAACTATGAAGAATCATATGGGCAGAACATCTAAGCAAGTAGTTAATCAACTACTTGCTTGGATCCTTGTGACCACTGTATGTATGTTCAGAATATAACAACCCCCTTTTATAATCTGCATGACCGGTTACATTCCTGGTATAACATTCTTTCTGTCACAAAGTCATATTTCCTGGATAAGGGCGTCTGCTAAGAAATAAAATAAATAAAATAATTGTTGAAGAAAGTTGTGAAATGCATTTAAAAGTGTGAATTGTAAAATAAAAAGCTTATAAAAAAAATAAAGATGTTC
Organism: Acipenser ruthenus; assembly: GCF_902713425.1. Classification (NCBI taxonomy): domain Eukaryota; kingdom Metazoa; phylum Chordata; class Actinopteri; order Acipenseriformes; family Acipenseridae; genus Acipenser; species Acipenser ruthenus. The sequence goes on from NC_081194.1 coordinate 5,578,168, forward strand.
ACTGCTTTGGTCAGTGTCCTGCTGCTTTATTGTTCAGTACAGTGTATCACATTTGAGTTCACTCCACACTCATGAATCCTGTGCAAACTGTTCTGCAAAATAAACCTTGGGTTGTATACATAAATTCAGACTGTATTAACCGTTTTTCATAATATGCACATATGGAAACACCAGGGGACACTGGAAAGCAATCTGTGGAACCCTTTTAACTTTTTTTCAAAGCCCATGATAATATTCCTTTGTCTCACCCTCTCCCGATGAAGTAATATAAAAGAAGCTGTGTTAGGAACAATGGGGCACATACAACACTATTCTTCTAGTCCTATTAAGTCCTGTCTTGACCTTGTTGATCACAGAAATCTTGTGAAATGTCATTCAGTTAGAACGTTTGGTAGCACTTTAGATTCTGGGAAATACATATTGTTCAAAAAATGCTTGTAATTACGTTCAAATTACTAACACACCATTGACTCAGGCAGGGGCGAAATTACAGGCATTTTTGCAGAGGGAGTATGTTGAACATTAGGTAGGTAGATTATGTTTACAATTAGGCATGTTTAAAATTCAAATCTACAGCACAGCACACAGTCATGCTAAAGAATCAAGAAGTGCAGTTAACATGTTTATTGACGGATGAAATACAAGTAAAAGTTGCTGCAGTATGTCCACTGTTTTGTCATTTCAAATATTTTCACAAAATGAAAAAAACAAACATTCAACTTTAAAGCTACAGTGTGCAGTGCAAAAGCACATCATGAAAAACCACATTTGTAGGTGAAAAACGCAGCAATAAAAGTCGCTACATTTTAAAAATATATAAACATGTGAAATTTTCAGTCCACTAAAAACAAAGGGCTTTACATAATCTCTGTAAGTGTCCAGTATGAAAAAACAACACAAAATAATAAGTTAACATCCAAAGTAGCACTACATCATTAAAATGTTCAATACGATAAAATGAGTTAGGGCTACAAGCTCTTGCATTGTTAAAATATGGATTGTAGCATAACAGGAAAGTGTAATCAACCAACTGCAGAGTCTGTATCTGAATCATTAATGCACGGAGCAACTACTTTTTTCTATTCATGTGAGCCGCACTATTTCCCCTCAGGCATTATTTGCACATGGTTATTAAAAACCAGAAATTAATGGTGGAAATTTTATTTTCAGCTAAAAGTTGACCGATCGATCAAACCGTTGCCATTTTATTTTTCTGCATCTAAAAACGATTTTATTTAATTTTTAGTCAGGAGTCAAGTATTAATTTATGTATTTTTTCTCGTCATACTTGAGGTTCCTATGGCATGCACAATACATTGTACATTCCACAGTACAGGGAGACTGAAGAGGGTAAGTTTAAAAGGTTCTAAATCTGTACATTTAACATGCAGTATATACAGTACGGTACATACGAGAATACAATTGTAGGCTGCAGTATTTCCTGGCTTTGTGATCTTCATTTGGTCTTTTTCCGTCTCATTGTTTAATGCAGTGGTTTACAAAGCTGTGCCCATGGGCATACGTATGCCCATGAGACATCCACCTGCCACTCCCTCGCACCACACTGGGTGCCCTTACAGTACATGACTGATCTCTTTATTGTACTAGACATTTTCCACCTCCGTCTGCCCAGGTCACAGAACTGATTCTGGTGCCTTAGTTTGATCTAAAATGTGTTTGCCAGTATTTGGCGTATGTATCTTGCCTCTCCTTCCCTGTGTTGTGCTCTCTCCATTTATCTCTCACCAAATTCACATATTCTTAATTGCTTTGAGGTGTTTGTACAAAAAAGGTAAGTCTGGGAAAATCAACATAATCAGTCCATAACTTTCCTCAACAGTCGTTTATAAAATGTATATTTGCAAAGGTTTTCAGCTTGAATTTGGCAGGTTAAATACATTCTGTATCCCCCCTTTCAGTTTGTTCTGATAGTTGCCTTAACATGCATGCATGACACGTGATCTCTGCTTGAAGTTAAACTTTGGTTACATCAATCATATCCCTGCTGACACATTCTCTATCAATCATTTTCCAAAACATTTTGTAGTGGTTTATTTTCAACATGTGTGTAAAAGATTGCAGCTGGGAATAATGCCTCATTCACCATCACAAAGTGCAACACTAATGACAGGTGCTCTGATGTAAATTATTCAGTTTTATTATACAATTTATTTTCAGTTACATTACCTGGCGTCCCTATTCTTTTGGTATCGGCTACCTTCCATACCAATTTCCAGTTTCCTGACTGAGCAGTGTCTGAAACGGCACTTTTGCTCTCTATCGTAATCTAGGTTTATAGTCTGTATAAAAACAATTATAAATCACTTGTTGAAAATCATGAAAAAAATACATTTTAAGCTACTGATTACTTATTGAAAAGTTTTTCTGTTTCAACATACTTAATTGATCCCACATAAATTAATTCCTCGTCAAGAAATGTAATGCTTAAAAGACGTTCACACTGTGTGACACTTATCCAGTTGCCTCTGCCTTTGTACGCATCTAAAATTGTTACTAATTTCGGCAACTGAACCCCTATAGTAGTGAAAATAATAATAATAATAATAATAATAATAATAATAATAATAATAATAATAATAATAATAATAATAATAAATTCTCTGTCTAGTATTAAATATGTTAAATGATATTAAATTGTTTATTGGTAAAAATGTTCAAGACTAATCATTGCGAGGATAAACCACAAGTAACAAACACGTTTAAATAATATTTGAATGATAAAATAATAAAATCAGATGGTTACAACAGACACTGCAAAATGACTAGGAAACTTTGCCCCTGGATTATGTAAATCCTCGGGTGGTATAAGCTTGGTGTTGGACACAGACACAGTGGTTCATGAGGCTGTATCCACTGCCTTTACGCTGAGGGAATATCCCACGCACGTGCATTCCACCAGTAAACCAAGCATGCTACTAATTAACACTTTTTATTAATGTTGTTGCTCTTTATTATTTCGTACAAACTGCACTGACTGTTCTGTGGGAGATATTGTTGTCATAAAATGTATTACTAGCATCTGGGCTGTGACCACTAAACCTTGTTTCAATTAGACCCTAAAGATAAAGACCTAAACAGCTATTCATCTTATGACAAAGTGAAACCCAGCATATATTCAATGGTGAGTAGCTTATGATTCAAACTGAAACTTTTGGCTTATAACTTAAGCTCAGCCTCATTGCATCTGCTGTCTTTTGGTGGTTAGAATTTAGTGGTCGGAAGTTCAAATGCCAGAGAACAGTGACTGGATATCATTGCCAGTTATTGAGCTAAACCATAATGGTGGTGGAGCGTATTTACAGGTTGATTCAGTTGGTACTGTAAACCCTGGATCACAGCCATATTAAATAACATGGAATTTACTTTGTGGTCTCTTTTTGTTGGTGATCAGAAAGTAACCACTACTGCCTCCGGCAAAGTGTTACCATTCAGTAAATCGTACCTTGAATGCAATGCTATTCTCTATACTTGTTTTAAATTCATCATGACAAGGGTTTTTCCATAGCTGTGCAAAGCTGGCCCATTATTCATGGGGTGAGCTGAAGACAACAGGCACCATACAAAGACCTTTGCTAAATAAAATAAGACACGTACTGCCATGAACTGTGTGTGTGCGTGATTTAAAAAACAAACAAACATTGGAGACAAAAATAAATAGCACTACAGTAATGCTTTCCAAATTAATTATTCAACAGAGACTCAAATGATGGTAATTTATTTCATGTTTCCAATAAGCATCACAAAGTTTTTGGAGTTAACCGTTATGACTTCCTCCAACGTGTGTCTGCGTACTGCTTGGTTCAACGACATGTGCAAATGCAGTTCTAAATGATGTACAAGCAGCATACTGTAGCAGGGCTCAAACAGCTGCTTAATAAAAAAGTGTTATTAGAAATGTTTGCATATCATTAAAGAGCAGCTGCTGACAGTGATCACTCTGATGAAACACTTCGAGATATATTCCCCATGTTAAATGGCCTACTGTATATATAAAGACCAAGTGCTTGCAAGCACCACATTCACATGGTCCCTTGAGTCACTTTGATTAGCTGATTGGACTTTTCTATATATGATTTTGTTTACTACTGTACATATTCACTTATTTTGGTATACTCTGGCAAATATTGACATTTTGACAGAGGATTTTCTGAGCATGCTTTAAAATTTGATATTTATTGAACTATTCCGCTATAAACAGTTACATGCATTAAATTATTATTATTTTTTTTAATAAAATAAATCAAATGGCATCTAATGTTAAAAAAGTTGCGTTTCGCCCCATACACCTTTTGAAATGTAAACAGTGAACTTTTAATGTTCCATCAGCAATTACTTTCTCTGCTTTGACTGTCTCGCAGGACGCTGCGAGTTGGGACGAGACCCCCGCCCTCCTTCTATGGAGCGCATTTATTTTGTCTTTAATGTTTCATTGAAGTTAATGTTCTCGCTGATTCAGCACCAAAAAGCCTTTTGTAATTCCCCACCACTTCTGCTAATACATTTAGCTCCTGGTCTGTCCTCTTTGGTCGCTGTCATTGTGACAAACTCATAACCGTACTTACCTTTTCTTTACAGCGCCCTAGTATATATATATATATATATATATATATATATATATATATATATATATATATATATATATATATATTATAATACAGTGTGTGTAAACCTCATGTTGAATTCCGTGCGTTGACGACTTGCTGTCGTTTAGTGAATGAGGCCCTAAATATTTAACAATCTGAATGCACATATCATGGCTAATGGCTGGGGTCCATGAGCCCTAGACAGTTCCAGCCTTGCTTCATTTACATATATCAGTGTGGCTTGTAACAGAGACCCCAGCTGTTTTCAGTCAAATAAAAAGGGTTTACTAGAAACAGGCAGTAATTGTCCACTGCTTCCTCAGCTTTGTTATGGAATTACTATATTAGAGTAGAACTATATTGGACCCTCATCCCAGATAATACAAGTGCTTGGCAGTTGTGTCGTTGTTGAAGTGGAACCAAGTTCATAATATGAATTTAGAACTTCTTATTTTTGTTAATTTCTAAACTATACGATATGAAGTAAATTACCAAGAAGTTGTACTGCACTGTCACTATTGCTACGATACAACTAGCCTGTCATCCTGGTCAAATATTTAGTAGTACAGTGCAACGTTTATAAAGTATTATGGGGATTTTAAATTCTAGTACATTTACTACTTGAGGCTGTCTGTAGCCAAGTTATAAATTATTTATTAGCTGTACCTTAGTGGCCATTCAGTAATACTCAAAAATATCAGCTCTATTTGCCGTATAAATGGAATATGTGATGGAAAAATGCTGAATGCAAAGCATGTGGTATTCACAGTCTTATGCTTGAATGCACTTTGTTTAGTATTGTTATTTGACCATTTGCCAAAATGTATCCACTTTCTAACTATATGAGTTTGCAAAGGAACAGGCTGTAAAAAGAAAATGTACCTTGATTACATATACTGTAGTATGCGTGTCTGTGAAAGCTGCTTCCAGGACTGATGGCATTGTGTTGTCATCTTTAGAAGTGACCCGGGGAGCATTCATTCTGCTTGACTGCCCAAACGGAAGTCCCACACAAGCAGATGAATGGAAATGAGGCAAAATAGGCTGTCAGTATTCCTAAATGAAAACAAAACATGCTGTCCCGAAAGCTTGATGCCAGTGCACTCCCTTAAGGCGAAAGTATATGTGTATATATATATATATATATATATATATATATATAATGACAGAAATGTTTGATAATAAATACAGGGATTTGATGGCGGAAGTTCAAACGTGAAACAATAAATCTGAGCAAATTTGTTTTGTTTTTGTTTTGTGTTCCCCTAAATTTTTCAATGAGCGCCTACATTTCTTAACTTAGGCGCACATGTGCCTAAAAAAAGTTAGTGTAGAGCCCTGCCCACACCAGGTTTCAAGACTCAGATGAAAAATGCTGGTAAGTTTCTGCTTTATAACTACCTATGCTTAATATTAAAAATACTTTGATTGTGCTTTTGTTACGTTTTTGTTGTGGTTGTTGTGGTTGTTTTATTTTATTATTGCTATCTTACGTATTGGACACTGTTATATTAAATCCCGCTAATAATTGTTGGTCATAGCTTACTGGTGGATCACGGATCCCACTGAGCACCACCAAAATGGATCGCAGTGTTTGGTATATTGGCCACCACTGTCAAGTGTGACCAAACAACTCAGTACAGGTCACATTCACTTATTGTGAACAATAATGCAATCCCTCATTTATACAGTAAAGTGTTGTTGAGAATTTGTTTTCTTTCCTTTTTTTGTACAGCTGCACAAATCGTGTTTTCTAGATCTTTACTTTTGTAAGTTGCAATTGTGAAACAACTCTAACCAATACATTATTTGTCATTCTCCCCCTACCCGAGTCCTGTGGATTACAATGCCACACTGTGTTTATTTGTTTCGCTGAACAATCTCTTCGTTATGCCAATGCTGACTGGAGTGATAGTCAGTGTCAAGACTCTGATTGTGAGGACAGTGATAGTAGAATTTTCATACACAGTTCAGTAATCGCTATTCAGGGCTCACTAGCCTTGGGGGTGATGTCATAGGTTGTAACCGGGAGAACTTGATAGGTGTTGCTGGTCATGGAAACTGAACCCCAGCGAAGTGCCTTAAAATGGAAATACAGAGTGACATTAGAAATACTGCATGAAACCAGCAATAAACCTCGAAGGACGTCTTAAACATCCAAATAATAACTAACAATACCTTGACAATTTACAAGTAGTTGCACAAGCACAATATATTATATTCTGTGGCCAGGGGACCTGATAATATATCCTATGCTTGTGGGTCTGTAAAAACCAAACATACATGGTTGGTATAAAATCTCTTGGGGTATTAGCCACACAGTTTATGGCATATCTAGCTGATGTACACGGCAATACAGTGATTTAATGAAAAATAAAATAAAAAAGGCCATAAAATGGAAGCAAAAAAGACAAAGTTGAAAATATCTGATAAGGCATATACTTAATAATTAATAACAGGTTGTGATTTATTTATTTATTTATTTTATTGCATCACAGTGTCTTTCAGAAATCAGTTAATCCCACTGCCAGTTCCCTAAAGCACACCCAAATGGGTTATTTCTCTTAAGTAGGCTGCTGGTCTCATTTAACTGTAAAGTGCTAACCTAAATAAATACATAGATTTCACCAGCAAACTTGAATATTCCTTTTGAAAACTATGAAGATCCTAGAAAATGGCTCCTGCAGATGCCATACTCACTATGTGAGAGATTATATATATATATATATATATATATATATATATCTCAAGATAATTTGTGCACTATACTGCTTGTTATTGACGAGGTGCTGACCAGTATAAGGTAATTACATGCAATGAAAGTAGAGTCTCTTCGGCAATGCAAAAGTTCAAAATTCTTTTATCCAAACTTTCAGTTTAGATGGCTTACCTAAAGAGTTTCCGTAGAGACATTCATGGTCGCACGCTTGTTATTTTGCTTCAAATTGATTATTTTATTTTCTTTAAAAAATCACATCAATATAGGCAGGTGCCTATATTAATTACATGATTATAAAAACAAACAAACAATGCATTTCAACACTACCGTGTCTTCATCAGGTTCACTTTAATTGTGAATTGAAAGTTGGCTTTACATTTATACTAATTATGTTTAACAATTAGTTACATCTCTTATGTCTGTGTCAATTAAATGATTAATTGAATCAATAAACATTGAATAATCATCGCATCCAAAACAATTTTAAATATAAAACATCAATCAACAATTTCAATGTTAACAAATGTAATTGCACTTAATTGCATCTCTAATCATTTAAGTAATTACAGATTTTACAAATAGGCAAGCAAACAATTCTTATGTATGTTTTAATTTCATGAAACAATTAAATAACCCTTATAAAAAGAGTATACGAAATGTATCTAATATCAACAGATTCTTTATCCTGAACTTCAAATGATAACTTGTCATTTTTATAGTCCATTAAATCATGTGTAGCCTACAACCTTCAATATGAAAACAGAATGATGCCGTTAGCAACAGGTTAGCAAACACATGAACAATTCACATTATCAGTAATCATATGCACCAGAATATTCATTTATGCATTAATAAACTTCAATTAAGTAACAATTATACCTTAACACTCCTAGACATAAACATATCATCAGCTATATTTACTTAATCTTTAATCCAATTCAATTCTTAATTAATAATGACAGAGTATATCTATTAGAGGTAAGAACTGAGATCCAGGGTTTCATTTAACCTATGTGGTTCCATTGTTTTTAAAGTATATATATATATATATATATATATATATATATATATATATATATATATATATATATATATATATACACACACACAGTGCCGTGAAATAGTATTTGCCCCCTGTCTGATTTTGTGCATTTTTGCACATTTTTCACAGTGTATTTGGTCAGATTTTTTTTGTGGGTTGTAGTAGTATATAGAGGGAGTCTAAGAGAAAAAAATGACACCAAAGTTTGGTGCTTCTTTTATTTGTTTGGTGTGCAAGGTAATCAAACATGCAATCTTCAGGTGTGAAAAAGTTATTGCCCCCCCTCGTTAACTCAACCCAATTAAAGGGATAATTAGGGTCAGCTGTTTGAGTACTTTGGTTAACAACCAGGCCTGATTTGGGCCAGCCCTGCCCAATATAAATCTGACAAACTTTGGCCCTTACTATCAGAGTGAAGTTGTCAGCACACAGGTTCTAAAGGCACATCATGCCACGAACAAAAGAAATTCCTGAAGACCTCTGGAAAAAAAAGTTGTTGATGCCTATCAGTCTGGAAAGGGTTACAAAACCATTTCTAAGGCTCTGGGGCTCCACCGAACCATAGTCAGAGCCATATTGTCCAAATGGAGAAAGTTTGGGACAGTAGTGAATCTTCCCAGGAGTGGCCGTCCTGCCAAAATCTCTCCAAGAGCAAGGTGTAAAATCATCCAGGAAGTCACAAAGAACCCTAGAACAACATCATAAGAACATAAGAACATAAGAAATTTTACAAACGAGAGGAGGCCATTCAGCCTATATTGCTCGCTTGGTTGCTAGTAGCTTATTGATCCCAGAATCTCATCAAGCAGCTTCTTGAAGGATCCCAGGGTGTCAGCTTCAACAACATTACTGGGGAGTTGGTTCCAGACCCTCACAATTCTCTGTGTAAAAAAGTGCCTCCTATTTTCTGTTCTGAATGCCCCTTTATCTAATCTCCATTTGTGACCCCTGGTCCTTGTTTCTTTTTTCAGGTCAAAAAAGTCGACATTGTCTATACCTTTTAGGATTTTGAATGTTTGAATCAGATCACCATGATCCAGGGATCTGCAGGCCTCTCTCGCCTCGGCTAAGGTCAGTGATCATGACTCCACCATCAGAAAGACACTGGGCAAAAATGGGATTCATGGCAGAGTAGCAAGGCAGAAACCATTGCTCACTAAAAAGAACATGAATGCTCATCGCAAGTTTGCCAAAAAGCACCTGGATGATCCTCAAGAGTTCTGGAACAATGTTCTATCGACAGATAAGTCAAAAGTGGAACTTTTTGGCTGACATGGGCCCTGTTATGTCTGACAAAAACCAAACACTGCATTCCACAGTAAGAACCTCATACTAACGGTCAAACATGGTGGTGGTAGTGTCGTGGTTTGGGGATGCTTTTCTGCATCAGGACCTGGACGCCTTGCCATCATTGAAGGAACCATGAATTCTGCTCTGTCTCAGATAATTCTACAGGAGAATGTCAAGCCATCCGTCCATGAGCTGAAGCTGAAGCGCAGCTGGGTCATGCAGCAAGACAATGATCCGAAACACACAAGCAAGTCAGAATGGTTGAAGAACAAGAAATTTAAATTTAAAGCCTAGTCAAAGTCCAGACCTAAACCCCATTGAGATTTTGTGGCAGGACCTGAAATGAGAAGTTCATGCTCGAAAACCCACAAATGTCACTGAGTTGAAGCAGTTCTGCATGGAGGAGTGAGCCAAAATTCCTCCACGGCGCTGTGAGAGACTAATCAATAACTACAGGAAGCGTTTGGTTGCAGTTATTGCTGCTAAAGGTGGCGTAACCAGTTATTGAGTCTAAGGGGGCGATTACTTTTTCACACGGTGGCAGTGGGTGTTGCATAACTTTCTGATCAGAAGCAGGAGCTACAAGAGTTGGTGAAAAGGTTTGGTGATGTTTTTTCTAACGTACCCGGTAGAACTAATGTTATAATGTTACTCTGTAAGTCGCCTTGGATAAAGGTGTCTGCTAAATAAAACAAATAATAACACTTTTGTTACTCTGCCAGGTGTCAGGATCAAGGAAAGACCGTACCGGATTCCAGAAAGTCACTGGGATGCAGTCCACAAGGAGATGGGGTCAATGCTCAATCTGGGAGTCATTCAGCCTTCCCGGAGCAAGTGGTGTAGTCCTATTATGATGGTTCCTAAGAAGTACGCCACCACTCGTTTCTGTGTGAATGCGATCTCCAAGTTAAATGCATACCCTGTGCCCCGAGTGGATGAATTTGACAGACTTGGGAAGTCACGGTTTATCTCGACCTTGGAACTGACAAAGGGATACTGGCAGATTCCATTGACTCATAGCTGGCAAGAAAAAATGGCTTTCTCTACCCCAGATGGCCCGATCCATTTCCAGACCATGCTGTTTAGACTGCATGGCGCTCCAGCGAACTTACAAAGACTGATGGACCAGGTCCTATACCCCCATAGGACATAAGCACCTGCCTATATTGATGTGATGGTTTTTAGCTCTACCAGGAGAGAGCATATTGTTAGACTTTTGGCCACCCTACAGTCTCTGAGGGAAGCGAGGTTGACGGCTACTCTGGGTGCACCAGATTTCAGCAAAGAGTTCATCCTTCAGACTGGTGCCTTCGACATTGGTCTGGGGGGCTGTCCTGTCACAAGAAGTTGACGGAGTAGAACGACCCATTGTGTACCTGAGCAAGAAAATGTCTCCCAGGGAGAGAAACTACTCATTGAGAAAGAGTGTTTGGCCATTAAATGGGCTACATTCACGCTTCGCTATTACCTATTGGGATGTTCATTCCTTCTCGTCACAGAACACGTTCCTCTAACATGGTTATATATGACGAGGGACAGGAAATCCCCGATAACTCGGTGGTATCTGGTGCCGCCGGAACCAGAAGTCGGCAATCTTGGTGGAAGGGCGTAGTTGTAAGACTGCTAAACAAATCTATTGTGATCAGCTGTGGTGTGCGTGCCGATTGGATAAAGCGTGGTGTCGTGCTGAACACAGGGAGGAGTTTGGCAATACAAAGGGGATGCAGCTACGTGAGTACAGTCCCTAACGCTGAAAATAGTATCGAGCTGTTTTGTTTTGTGTTTTGCAGACAGAGAATAAACTGGGAACTGACGTTACGGAAGGCAGCACACATCCTGGATCTCACTAAGCAAGGAACACTTCACAGAGCACTGAACTGCACACTGTATTGGACACTGGGATCACTGACCGTTTTCTGGGCACGGAGGATTATTGTGTGTGTGTGTGTATTGTAAATAGACCCTTTGTTTGGACATCCACTCATTCCTACACCACTCACATTCTGACAGTACCACTTTAAAGTCACATTTTTTAATTAAAAAATGTAATTGTTTATCTAATAAGCCAATTGCTTTTCTTTCAATGGAAAAGAAAATAGTGAAAAACAAAATGCGGACCTTTCTGGTGTCCATTAAAATAATGTCACAGTTGTCAGCTACATTCAGCCAGACTGTAGGTATAAAAACATGCAATGTTCAATCGTAAGCCCTGGGCAAAGACCTGTCACAAAGCAGCATTTGTAAATTCTAGTTACTGATAATTCCTTTGCCCAGTTCAAATTCTTTTTACCATAAGTGAGTCTTGAAGGTATTGAAAATTGGGCCCATGGATTTTTCTCTTGCAATTCCAAACCTTTCATATTGTGCCATTAAGATGCCTGATAGCCTTATTACACTATTGTGAGAGAGACATGCTGAACTGTTCCAACAACACTGCAAGTGAATTCATCCTGTGTTGCTTTTAGGGTGATTTTGTGTATTCATTTCTCAGTAAATCTTTATTTCTAGGTTAGACTGAGCACTGGGAAAATATCTAGGGATGTAAAGCAATGTTGTAGATATTTGTAATAATATTGTGTGTATATGTTTTATTAAAGTGAACAAACACCAATTTTAAAACATTGTACTGTTTTTATGTTGACTTAATTTTATATCAGTGGAAAAGAAAGTATTAAATGCCAATGATGTTAGTTCAGTAGCTATGCTGAGGAGATAAAGAAGCACTTTTAACTTTTTACAGTGCCTCGGCAAAAGATCACAGTATCACTTATTTTCACAGCTGGCGTCTAAATAAGATTTGACTTTACTTGTCGACTCAGCAAACAAGATCCTGGCTGGATGTATCTTCTTCCCAGCAGCCTTGAACAACAGATGGACAATGCGCACTAAATATTGTTTTTATGCACAGGGTCCATGTGCCCCATGTTGTGGCTTATTGGGCAACAGCCAGCAAATACCAATTGCAGTGAATTCGGCAGATAATGTCCTGATGAACATGCTTTCATCATTTAACAATAAGCATGATTTTATCTTGTTTGCAGGTATTCAGCCTCTTCCTTCTTTCTTTTCATATTCAGTGTACCTATTTTGGTTTCAGCTATCTGGGTGACATGTTTTATTTTACAACATAATATAAAACTATGACAAGTCTGCAAAGGAAATTTTTAATTGTCGGTGGCAAAAGAACAACCTCCACACATTAGATTCTGACAAATATTCTGTTTCCACACAGCTCACAACAAAAACATTCTTGAGGACCTTTTGTGGTACCATTACAACTTGTTTCAACGGTCCGTGGGGTTCTTTTTTCATTTTTTTTAATAATAATACCAGAGTTCTTTTTTTTCCCAAGAAATGATGCACAAAGTATTTATTATTATTTGTTTATTTAGCAGACACCTTTATCCAAGGCGACTTACAGAGACTAGGGTGTGTGAACTATGCATCAGCTGCAGAGTCACTTACAAGTGCATCTCACTCAAAAGACAGAGCACAAGGAAGTTAAGTGACTTGCTCAGGGTCACACAATGAGTCAGTGGCTGAGGTAGGATTTGAACCGGGGACCTCCTGGTTATAAGCCTTTTTCTTTAACCACTGGACCACACAGCCTCTTATTTACAATGCAAGCCAAGAAAAATGGGGACAAATGTTGATTATAATTGTTACATTAGTACAAGTGTTTATCAATTAAATCTTCAATTCACAAAGCCCGACTTATAAACTTGAAAGAAACAACCAAGAAATAAAATATTGGAACATACAGGACTTTGTGTTTGCACTCAGGATTAGGCTGCTACCTTATTTGCAGTTGCAGATCATTTCTCCATTCTGCCTGGTGGGTCACTGGCTCCCTGCTAGGTCACAGAAACTGACAGAGTCACCATCTTTTAGTACCTTTTATGAATGTTTAGAGGTTCAGTGGAACTTGTGGCCAAATCAGAGCATACAAGGAACTGGGTTGGGTGAAGGAGAAGGCAACGACAAAGGTGAAAGAGAATGGCAGATTCTTTTCAGTAAGATCACCTTTAATAAACAACACCATGGCAAAGCATTCCTGACAGTGTTTTTGTCATCTGCATGATTATATTAAACTACTGTACTGTCACTTTACAAAACGAAAAAAAAAAACAAAAAAACATCATGGTCAAGATATTTACAGCAGAATGGGTTTTTCTGTAGTTTTACATCCATGTGACCTTATTAAGGGTATTTTTAATAAAGTGATAAAAAAAGATTTTAACTGAACCTTTGGAGAACAGTGGAAGAGGATCACCAAACTCAGATGGACTGGGACTGTGGCGGAGGAAGAGAAAGACAGACCCTGGTGCAGGACCTTATTGTGGGCCCTGTCTCCCAAACTTGAATGTGACACTTGTTTATAAACAAAAAACAACATGCCAAGTCAAGTGTTCAGTATTTAACAATATTTAATTCTCAGAATGTCAGCATGCATGACACAGTATTGGACTATTTATTATTATTTATTTATTTATTTATTTATTTATTTAGTTAGTTAGTTATTTAGTTATTTATTAGCAGACACCCTTATCCAGGGCGACCTACAATTGTTACAAGATATCACATTATAGACATTGTACATTATTTCACATTATACATTTTATAATGTATAATGTGAACATGTAATAAGAAAGGTTTCTATCACCTACTTGCATTGCAGTCTGTGTGCATCTTTACACCCAACACTACACTATGTGTAATCACAAGCTAACAAGTTTAATCACCAGTCCATTCTAGGAAACTCATTTTAATAAAATTAAGCACTCGAACCCGAAGAAGAGGGCTTTATCATCTGCCCTCTTATGGGGGTTATGTTGCTATTAGAAATGGATATGTTAAAAAATAGAACATACAGCTTTTCTGTTAGTTTTTGTCATGACTTTATGCAGCACTAGTTTTGTTGCTAATGCATACAATCATTTTCCTCATTATTCTATGGGTGATGCGGTTTGCTCAGAATTCCATCTGAGGTAAAAAGCTTCTACTGACATGGAGCTGTTCTTGTTCAAGTACCTCGTACAGAAAAGCAGACATGGTCTGTGAACTGTTTGTAAAGAATAAAGTACAGCTAACTTATTATTTTTGTATTTGGATTTGAGTGCACGTTCGTGTACTTGTGTAAGTTTCAGTATTTAAGTTACCGTTAGAGTTACCGTTAGGTCGTAACATTTATTAGATAAATAAATAAAATACAAAGTTTTAGTAATTAAAATAGTTAGTTATCTACAGTATGTGTTAATCCCAATCCTGCTGTTTGTGCAGTAACTTTTTCACCGTGTGTGTTTATAAGATTTAAAGCTTCTCCTGGCTTTAGAGAACAGATGCGATGAGCCTGTGTTATTACTTATGCTGAAATGCTTCAATAAAGTTGTTAAAAGTAATCAGACTGCGTGCAGTTGTTTAATTTCAACTCGTCATTCAAACCAGAGACTAGATGTGGTTTCATTCAAACCGGAGACTTCTGGTTAGCCAATCAAGTTGGAACGAGGGAGGACAAAAAGTGAATTACTGGCACCGATAGCTACAATGATACAAACATGAAGGTAACAGCTGAAAATTTAAATGTGAAGGATATTCTCACTGTTAAATATTTTATCCCAAAATTTTAGACTCCTCTGGGGCCCTCTGAGCACAGGCCAGTGCAGTTGCACCAGCTAGTCCTCTGCCACTGGCCTGGGAGTCCCATCAGAAGCATAGCTGCAGTTCTTTTTTATATATGATTAACAAGAAGCAATGCATTTAAAATTGAGCATATACGTTGGAAATCACAAATAGCAATGTTATTTCTCCAAAAGCATATGGCCCCTATCTGCAACACGGTTATCTTATTACTACTGCATTAATGAACAGTGCCTTGATTGTTTGATAATTCTTACAAATCTCATTATGCAATGATGGCTGTAGGAGTCCAGCTAGGCACAAACAGATCAAAGTCCTCTCAAACTAGATTCAGAACAATGTATATTGAGATGCGAGCAGGTCAGATGCTGAATGAGCCCAGTAAAGCCTTGTTTTCCAGCACTGTCACTTCTTATAAAAACAAAATACTGCCACATTGGAACAGAAGAGATGAATGTTTTCAAGGCTTAAAAGCTAATATCAAAATGCCAAGAAAAAGGGCACGTCAACATGCTGGTTTATAAATACAAATGCAATTTGTAGGGAAAGAAGAATCAGCAATCATTGTATATATGTTGGATTTGTTGCTTGATTATATGAATATGAATTGGGAGTAAAATAAAGTGAATGAGAAAAAAAAAAATTCAAGGTGGCACAATATCCGTTGTGGTTGAATATATAGTACCGTATGAAAGATTATTAAAAAAGATAGGGCAATGTAAAATTAGCTTTTTTTTTTTTTTTTACTCTCTTTGCTCTGTTCTTTGACAGAGCTCTAATGAAACTATGTCATCCTGGCTGCTGTAGCCTGCTGTTAATTAGTTTTCTATTTATTTAGCAGATCTAGAAGTGGAGAGAAATCTGCAGCCCATGAATTGTTTGACTCCCATGTTAAATAGCCCACATTCCAATCCTCTGATGCTGAAACTAACATGAGTCCCGCTTTCACCTCAATGCCATGTCAAATTAGCACCCAACAGATTCCTGATAGACAAAGAACGTAGTTACCGAAACTCACAGGCATCCATGATTAAGATGACCACGGGTCACTTTCTTGTTTCTTTACCCAAAATGTTCATACACAGCACCCCCAAACAAGTGTACTTTCTTTCCACTTATGTAGCCTGTATAGTTTAAATAAATTAGCTAGATGAATTCCAAGCTTCATTGCAGGAAAACAAGTATTTCTGTTTCTGGTAGTAGATACAATAGCAACAGTTTACTTATCAGTGTTCGTAGTTCAGACTTGTAAACCGTGGGGTGGATACTTATATTTTTTAGAAAAAAGACGATTACTTCAAATAATACAGAACTACCTACTGTGCTTTCCACCTAACAAAAACAGTCACTGCCTATTGCCAAAATAAGGAGACTGTGCATGTCAAGAACTGCATTAAACTTGTTTTAATCTAGATTAGATTTAAAAACATAAACAGGCATAATCTACCTAAACTAGTAAATTAGCAGAAGGGCTCACAACACTGTCCTTCTCTGTGTCACATGAGGCAGCAGAAAAACTTGCTGTATCTAATACTGTGCAGTATAAATTTTTAACCATGGATCATAATCTTGTTAAAACGTAGCTCCTGGGGGGGAGGGGGGGTGCTATCTAAATCCTTATCCCAGAATAATTTAATCTGACAGCAGTGAAAATCTTACTTGTGAATGTGCCATCGTCCATGAAGGGCACTGTGCTTCTGTTAACATTGTATCCAGACTGTACTGTCTGAAATAATTAGTCTAAATAAAAACACACGACACCAGCGCTGTCCCCTCGTAAACCACACCCGATTTCGTTTTTCTGTTTGGGGGAAAAAAAAATGAATCTCAATGAATTGAGAAATTTGACAACTGAATACTGCCCTTCTCATTTGAGTCTTCTTCAAAAGCTGCACAGTTACTGTTACTTTTTTCCTCCCAAAAGGTACCGTGCAATTAAACACAACAGACCCTTGACTGTACTTTGTGTCACTTATTTTATATTGATCAGCCTGGCAAGTCACCTCATTTAAACTTCCTGAAAGATTTCGGCGATACCATGAGAAGTCTATAAGCAAAAAAATCTGAAAAACTCTTGAATAGGAAATTAGAAAACAGCTGTGTTTATTTTTTACTTTACTTTGACCATTTAATTCACACTTTTAAATGCCACAATAACATTTCTTCACTGATAAACTAGTGTAGACTACATATAAACGTAATTGGTGTATTTATGGGGGTAATTCACACTTGGTTTTCTTAGTGTTTTACACTCTTAATAGTCTGCTGGATGTTGTAAAAATATCCAGTAAACTTCCAGGAACCAACAGGACTAAACTAGTGAGGTACTGTAGTACAGCTTCCTCATAGACTACAGTTTGTGCCCCTTGTTTGTGCTCAGCATGCTTAAATTGTGAGTCTAATAATATTACTGGGCTTGTCTGTGAGTTATTGGGGGTTGAACTGCAAAAATGAAGTACAGTACTATTAATAAAAACAGCCAGCTAATTTAAATCGCTTCATTTCTCTTTGGGCATTGTTGGGCAATACATCTGTATTGTCAACGGTGCAACTTTTTGTTTTGTCCTTCCATATAATTTATTTTCTGCCTGGCAACCAACCCTGGGTTCCTTGCTTGCCCTGTTTTCCATGGGAAACATTTGGTGATAGCCGACATTACGGCTGACAATGCTCTGTGTGTGTATGTGTGTGTGTGTGTGTGAGTGTGTGAGTGTGTGTCTATGTGTGTGTGTTTTCTTTGCCTAGTTTCTGAGTCTGTGTGTGCAGGCATGCATTCATTAACGTAATTCCTCTACTTTAAACAAGAATGGCACCACGAAGTAGGAAAAAAAAAGAGTTCTTATAAATATTTAGATCCTCTACCTTCTGAACTGAAGTGAAAAGAGTGTTTAGCGGCGACTGTGTCCAAGTAAATCTGCATGTGAATGTCTAGGACTTACAAAGGGATAAAAAGGTGCTGAAAAGTGGAAAATAAACCCCCTAGTCTCCTGGGGGTCATTTATCTTGATCTTGTCAACACAATCTCAATCTCGTTGCTTGGCTGGGCTTTTGCGCATGTTCCAACACTTCGGTTTCACGACAGTTTGATTTGTTTGTTTCTTTGTCTTCTGCGCATGTGTACTTCTCTTGATTTTGGCCCGTTCAGGTCACCACTTTCAATATTTGAAACCAGTGGGTAAACCCATGGCCGCGCGGGGGTATGTAACGGAAAGCACAGGCGGCAGGCACACAGGTGGAAGTCATCGGAGGGGCCAAGGGAATCGACAAAGCATTTAAAACATTTCTTATCTCTCCTTTAACATTAACATTCTAACAAATCCCCCATTGCATTTATCATTTTGATTTTCAGACTGTATTTTCACTTTGATTTAGAAAAATACTTTTTTTTTTTTTCTGCTGCAGCACTATCATTCAGAGCTTTGCCACCACTTTCAATGCCCCACCTAGAAAACTCTGTGTGGGTCATGGGATTCCTCTGACCTGTTACACAGGAAGTGAATGGGGAGAGTTCTTCATCAAATGGGCTTCAGTAAAGGTGAAAATAAAGCCTAAAAAACAAAAAGCCCAACAACAAAATAATGTGCGAGTTTTGAAAGCCTGTTATACAACATTTAATGAGCTAATATATATATATATATATATATATATATATATATATATATATATATATATATATATATATATATACAGTGCCTTGCAAAAGTATTCAGACCCCTGACCAATTCTTTCATATTACTGAATTACAAATGGTACATTGAAATTTCGTTCTGTTTGATATTTTATTTTAAAACACTGAAACTCAAAATCAATTATTGTAAGGTGACATTTGTTTTATGTTGGGAAATATTTTTAAGAAAAATAAAAAACTGTATATATAACAGTTAACCTGCACATGAATTACCATTGGAGGCTTGCAGTACTATAGGTTTTACCACTATAGAAAAATGAAGATAGACCACTTGCTAACTTCCTTAATCAGCTGTGTCATTATAAAAACTCTGGGGTCTAACAACACCACTAAAACTATCACTTCCATTTTTAGGCCATGTATGTATACTTTGTTGTTTACAGAAAATAGATACAATACTTCTTTGTTTTACACAATCTCCACTAAAACATATTTCTGACTCTCTAACTACAGTACCTTCCAGACTTTCTCTGGGCTATTGTTTTTTTTAATGGTGCTACTATCCTTATCGCAGCTTTTAAATTACAAAACAAACTGTGGCATTCTATGCAGGTGCTATAAGGATAGCAGTGCCATAATTAAAAATTAATCCCAGGGGTAGTTTTATATATGTTATATCTTCTAGCCTTACTGGCAGTTTGTGGCAAAGTGCCCCGCCCCTGTGTGCATTTGTGTGTTCTGTGTTGTGTATATGCGTGCGTATGTTAATGTTGGTGTATAGTCATTGGTACACGGGATATAAACGGGTCTGTGTTTCACGTGTATTTAAAAAGTGTATATTTGTATTTAGGCACGGGATTGCACATCACGCACGTGCATTTAAAATATAATATGTGAACACGGGGTTTCACGTAATTAATTCACGTGCTGGGATTCAAGTGAATAATTAATTAGTAATTGAATCCCAGCACAACAGTATATATAGATGCACATTTTCACTCAGTGGTGGTTGGGTGTTCGGAAGAGGAGAACGGGTGAGAGAGAGAGGAGAGTTAAAATAAGTAAAAACGTAAAGATAAGTTTGTTTGTACTCACCGTGTCTGTCTGTCTCTCCGTGCACCGTTTGTTTAGTGTTAGTCCGTTTTGTTTGTCTGTTTATTTTGGCGCAAGTGCCGTGTCCCGTGTTTTTGTCTGTTCAAACCTTTTATTTTCTGTTTATTAAATGCTGAGCGCGACCACGCGCCCAGCTTATACCAAACCACATCTCTCTGTGTTTTGAATTCCTGTCTGGTCTGACGCCACCCACTCTGGCCGTCTTTGTGACACGTGGTGTCATCGTGGGATAGCCGCGCCTCCAAGCGTCAGACCAGGAGGGGTCTGGAAAAAAAAAAAAAAAAAAAAAAAAAAAAGTCAATGGCAGAAGACGCCATCAAACTGCGGGGCTGGTTCCTAGAAAATGCTGGGCTGGAGGCCCAGTCTCTGCCCATAATCGTCCGGGCCCTGTGGATGATGGACAGTGAGAGATGGGAGGCCTATCAGGAGGAACACACCCCAAACACCTTGGAGGAAGGTGTGGAGTTTCTCCTCAGCTACCTGGAGGCAACGATAAAAGGAACAGCAGCCCAGGTAGCAGGCCCACCAGCAGAGGGTGAATGCCTGCTGTCCCCATCTCCACCAGCAGAGGGTGAGTACCTGCTGTCCCCATCTCCACCAGCAGAGGGTGAATGCCTGCTGGTTTTGCCTCCACAGCCCAAATGGGAGGAGCCTGAGCGTCCACAGCCCAAGCGGGAGGAGCCTGAGCGTCCACAGCCCAAGCGGGAGGAGCCTGAGCGTCCACAGCCCAAGCGGGAGGAGCCCGAACGTCCTACGCCTGAGTGGGAGGAGCCCGAACATCCTACGCCTGAGTGGGAGGAGCCCGAACGTCCTACGCCTGAGTGGGAGGAGCCCGAACGTCCTACGCCTGAGTGGGAGGAGCCCGAACGTCCTACGCCTGAGTGGGGGGAGCCCGAGCGTCCACAGCCCAAGAGGGGGGAGTCGGTGCGTCCACAGCCCAAAAGGGAGGAGTCGGTGCGTCCACAGCCCAAAAGGGAGGAGTCGGTGCGTCCACAGCCCAAAGGGAGGCAAGTCGGGGTTTCCACAGCCCTGGGACCCAAGCCACCAGCAGAGGGAAAATGCCTGCTGGTTCAGCCCCAAGAGCCGGAAGGGGAGGGGTTACAGGCTCAACCCCCTGAAAATTTTTGGGGGGGAGAAGGGCAGGATGCTGGTGTCCCCCAGCAGCCTCTCGCTATGCTGCTGAAGGCAGCACGGCGCGCACATGCCCAGCCGCCACAGCAGAGGGAGCCAGCACCGCCAGGAGCAGAGGAGCTGGAGCTGCCTCTGCCTCCACCACCTCCAGGAGCAGAGGAGCAGGAGCTGCCTCTGCCTCCGCCACCACCACCGCAAGGAGCAGAGGAGCAGGAGCTGCCTCTGCCTCCGCCACCACCACCGCAAGGAGCAGAGGAGCAGGAGCTGCCTCTGCCTCCGCCACCACCACCGCAAGGAGCAGAGGAGCAGGAGCTGCCTCTGCCTCCACCACCGCCAGGAGCAGAGGAGCTGGAGCTGCCTCTGCCTCCGCCACCGCCTGGAGCAGAGGAGCTGGAGCTGCCTCTGCTGCCCGTACCTCCGCAGGGAGTACGGTGGCCGGAGCCCCAGAAAGGGGAGCTGCCGGCCACGAAGAAGGGGGATGAGGTCTGGAGACCACTTTCCCCAGCAGCAGTTTCGCTGCAGGAGTTCTTGTGGCCGGAGCCCCACAGGAGGGAGCTGCCGGCTATGAAGAAGGGGGAGGTCGGGGGACCACCTGCCCCCGCAGCTTTTTCGCTGCAGGACGGGACCAGCATGCTGTCAGCCGTGCCACTACCGGCAGGGGAGCTGACAGCATGTCCAGCCATGGGCCCACTAAAGCCTCCCTTCCCAGCCCGAGACTTTGGCCGGGACTGCTGGGTATTTAAGGGGGGAGGTGGCCGTTGAGGCCATGTGTGCTGCGCACAAGGGGGGGTATATGTGGCAAAGTGCCCCGCCCCTGTGTGCATTTGTGTGTTCTGTGTTGTGTATATGCGTGCGTATGTTAATGTTGGTGTATAGTCATTGGTACACGGGATATAAACGGGTCTGTGTTTCACGTGTATTTAAAAAGTGTATATTTGTATTTAGGCACGGGATTGCACATCACGCACGTGCATTTAAAATATAATATGTGAACACGGGGTTTCACGTAATTAATTCACGTGCTGGGATTCAAGTGAATAATTAATTAGTAATTGAATCCCAGCACAACAGTATATATAGATGCACATTTTCACTCAGTGGTGGTTGGGTGTTCGGAAGAGGAGAACGGGTGAGAGAGAGAGGAGAGTTAAAATAAGTAAAAACGTAAAGATAAGTTTGTTTGTACTCACCGTGTCTGTCTGTCTCTCCGTGCACCGTTTGTTTAGTGTTAGTCCGTTTTGTTTGTCTGTTTATTTTGGCGCAAGTGCCGTGTCCCGTGTTTTTGTCTGTTCAAACCTTTTATTTTCTGTTTATTAAATGCTGAGCGCGATCACGCGCCCAGCTTATACCAAACCACATCTCTCTGTTTATTGTGTTCCTGTTTCTGGTCTGACGCCACCCACTCCGGCCGTTTTTGTGACACAGTTATGTGTACATCTCCAATCAAAACTGGTCTCCTACTCATAGTGCTTACTTTGAATTAATCTGCCTTGTCACAGAGGGCATCGTCGATCGCTCATAAGGATCCTTGCAGTCTTGAAATAAAATATAAAATAGTGACAATTAGACCGTTTGTTCTGCAGTGATACATATATCCTTTCTACAGTATCTGGGGGGAAAGTAACAATAGTTAAAAAAAAAACTAAAAACACAGGATAGTTTTATTATTGAACATAATTTGAGTATTTCTTGAAAGCCTCAGGGGCCACTGCATGGGCTTATCCACAGTTATTGTTATCATAACCAACAACAACAAAGTATTGATGAGATAGACATACTTTCTTAGGTTTTTTGCAGTCCCTTTTTAGATAAGGAATAAAAAAAGAGAACACCTTCATTGAGTTAAATTTCCAACCTAAAACTGAAACAATAGATTGTTTGAATGCAGTCATTTGATTTATTGCTTTAGAGTTTAGCATTAACATAATCCCAATGCACAGTACACTATATTATTAATACACTGATTCCAGCGGCAGTGTACAGCATGGCACAGTGGTAACAAAGAGCACACTGACAGGATCGAACACACATGCTCTTCACAGGGTCCAGGATAATAGGGGCTCCTTTCTGCACAATATTTTAATCATAAGAAAGGCCAATTGTAAGGTGTGAACCCAATAGGATGTGTAAATTGATTTGGTTGCAGTAGGGTATGCTTCAAATATAAGATGTCCTACAAATGTAATGTGTACCCCAAACGTAATCCCATCTAGTAGTAAAGTCAGGGTCCAACTGCACTTGAGAGGGCTAGCTCATTAAAATAATCTGCATAAACGTGATGGAACGATCAATTATCTATTCAGAGATACTAAGATATTTAGTAAGCAAGTGTAACAGGCAGAGTTGTGATGCTGTTACTGATTCAGCCCCCTGTCGATGAGGTTAACAAGCCTGGCTCTTTTTCACTGTGGTTAAGACTCTTGCTTGCGGTGCACGGTGTCACTGGTTTGTGCCCAGCCTCTGCCCTGCTACACCAGCATTACCAGGTGGGTAAAATACAGTGGCATGCCGTGACTTCTTTAGCAAGGCATGCAGCAACGTTTTAAATGACATAAAAACATTTTTTAACATGCACAGGGGAATATAAAAGACATGTGCTTTCCTTAATTTTCTACTGAAATTGAAATTCCATTCATTTTTCAGAAACTCCTCAGTGACTAAACTGTAGAAATCCGGTAGGCGGCACAGATTCCTAAGCAGCTCCTTTTTAATCGTCAGTGAGGCTAAAATGGACAAGCATTCGTCGGCCTGGGTGTTCCATGTGAATGTCTTTATCTTCCTAAAAGTTGAAAAAGATCTTTCCACTGTGGCCGTAAAGTGGGGAATAGTTAGAATTAATGCTGCCAACTTGTTGACCCCAGAAAAGCAAGTTTGTAAGTCCAGCGTATGCATCATTTTATACAGGTCAAACGCACCTTTCCCTTGCAACTGATCTGTTATACACAGCAAACAGTTCAGCACGAAACCATTACTGTCAAAAACATTCGGATTGGATGCTTCCAGAGATATCACTGCATCAACCGGAAAACGTGTCTGGAACTCCGTTAATCTTTTTGGATTCAGCAACTAGACAAACTCAGGTTTCTCTACACTTTCAAATCTTACTGACATCTGTTCACTGATGTTGTCAATGACCTAAAAAAAAAAAAAAAAGACGTTTACATCTTGTTTGGTCATCTGAACTTTCTTGTCGTCTCGCTCTTTTTTGCCGTGGTTCATGTACGCTCAGCTCCGACACCTCTTTCCAAAACTCAGCAAATATTTGTCGCTTTCTGTGAATTGGGTCAGATGTCTCGCGAATCTGCTGAATACAAAACCCAATATCGTACATCTTGGTTTGAAGCACGTCGAGCAACACTTCTGTAATTTCGAATATGTCACTGTAGAGGCAGAGGAGAAACACAAACTCAGCATCGTCAAGCATGATCAGAAAGCCCTTGGCTGAGGAATAGGATGGAGCATCCCAGGTTTCGACATCATGTCCATGATTCAGGGAGTCATCTGATTCGTCGTGCTCACGAAATGCCAGCTCTTGTTCTCCAAGATGACATACAACACAAATTATTCTTTGCAAAATCTCACGATTCTGATGGACTTTTTCATTGTGTTGTCTGACAGCAAGTCTCTGTTGTTCGTTTAACTGCAGATTAATGAGAACTTGTCCAAATGTTTGAACTGTATACATGCTGTTAGGTGTTGCTGGCTAGTTTCGTGACGTTTGCAGGCATTGTGTAAATTGTTAAAATCGAGCTAATCAGCCTTAAGCCCCGGTCACACCTGGAACGATAACGATAACGATTTTTAAAAATCGTTCCAGTTCAAATGAATAGAGGTGGTCACACCACAACGATAACTAATAAATGATAATAATAATAATAATAATAATAATAATAATCATTAGTATAAATATATACATAATTTATGGAGTGTCGTCTATCGTCATATTAAGTAAGGTGTAATCAACGATACATACCATGTTCTTATTTTATGTTTTACTTTAATGGGAAGTGGTTGTACCCAAGGTGACCATGCATACTTCCATGAGGCAATACCCACTGTGTAATTTTCAGCACTTGCCCATACCAGCGAGCGTGTGGCATTCCCCTAACTCCTCCCTGCTCTGTAGTATTCTGTGTACCCACACTTGTCTTCTCCGTCTCCTACGCCTTCTGTTGATCAAATACAACAGGAGTATTTCTTAATGTTCCTCATCTTGCTAGAAATAAAAGTGGGTGTGTACTAAAGAGTTGATTGGCATTTGCTTTACAATATATCGGAGCCTTTTTTCGTTCTGGTGTGACTGCTCCATAAACAATGTATGGTTATCATTATCGTTATCGTTGCAGGTGTGACCGGGGATTTATTTCACACACTCTTCTCATTAGAAAAGTAAGCACGGCCAGCAGACTAGCTTGTTCGCCTTTTCACATCCTCTCGCACTTCGTATACCGCTTCACTGAAACACCGTTCCAACTCTTTTCACATCCTCTCGCACTTCGTATACCGCTTCACTGAAACACCGTTCCAACTCTTTTCACATCCTCTCGCACTTCGTATACCGCTTCACTGAAACACCGTTCCAACTCTTTTCACATCCTCTCGCACTTCGTATACCGCTTCACTGAAACACCGTTCCAACTCTTTTCACATCCTCTCGCACTTCGTATACCGCTTCACTGAAACACCGTTCCAACTCTTTTCACATCCTCTCGCACTTCGTATACCGCTTCACTGAAACACCGTTCCAACTCTTTTCCTGCTTTTGTGTACATGCTCTCAAACTTCAGTTTCAGTTTCACTGGTCTGTTTCTTATGATTTCTTCTTTAGTCACATAATCTCCTGCATTAAATGGATTTGACAGCAATTTTCACACTAAATTATCAATTTCTCTCTCTGCTTCAATCAAACCGTATTCTCTAGTTTCGCAAGATAACCGTTTTTTTCTGCCTTTCGTTTCCGCACTTAATTTCTTCAATTGCGTGCCTTAGCTACGTCTTTTAATGGGCGGCCAGAGTGTATATCTGCAGTGCAGCGTCGCGTTGCCTGGGCAACGAGATGCAACTTGGGGCATTGTATGCTGGTTACAGCCGATATGATTCTTCTTACATGCAAACCTATACGTATGCATTATTATTATTATAATAATAATAATAATAATAATAATAATAATAATATTGTTTAGATTTTGTTTGTGTGAGCTATAGGGCATGCAATGCATGCGTTGCATATATAGACGGCACGCCACTGGTAAAATAGGAAACCAATACCCCACTTCCCAGTGGCTACAAACCAGCACAGGTTTATTTTATTTTTTATGTGTTACATCTTTTTGTAAGGGTATCATATATCTAAAGTGAAGCATGTTCTATTCTACCAGAAGCTCAATTAATCATTTGTCAGACTAGATAAGTAATGGCAAGATAAGAGGACAGAAGTTAGGAATGTTTTTTTTAATGTTGCTGCTTTGCATCATTTCATCACAGCCACCAGCTGTCATCTGACAATGGTAGTGAGAAATGAGAAAATATTATTCCCTCAGAAGCAGTTTCCTGATTTTAGATGCCGATAGTAAGAAACTAAGCAAGTCGAAGGTCACAACAACGCAGATGTTAATAGTCAGTGTTTCAATGTTAGCAGTGCATCATTCTTCATTCTTACAAACTGCTTTCAATGTGAAAGGTGCATTACAAACAAGTCTCTGTAGAGCAAAAGACCCATAACATTAGCATGTCTACACTGTTTGTGTCTGAATTAAATTGTGTCGGTTTGTAAGACTTCAGTCAAATAAGTATTAACTGATAATCCATTTAAAACTCCCAGGTTTAACAAAGGCAAGGGGTTGATTTGATCAACCTATACCCAGTCGGGATAAACCACAGCTGGATTGTTAAAAACCATTTTACAGCTTGGGAATCATGATTGCATTAACCAGTCACTTTTTGGGGTAATCCTGGGCTTAAATAAAATAGCAATATGCTGTGTTAAATCCAACTGTTGGCTCTTAATATGCACTATGCTAGTCATAATTAAACCACCATGCAACTCTGCAAACAGTTTCTTCATATTGCGCTATTTTATAGTGATAGTGGCACAATAAAAAAATATATGGTTCTCAATGTCATGTGAGGCAATGGCAATGTAGGCCATTATAAAATGGATATGAAAGTAGAACATTCTTGCTGCAGATTCTTGAACCCGTCTCTACTTTGAAGATCCTCCAATAAACTATTTAAGCTGGACTAATATCATTGCTAGTACTGGAGACCCTTCCAATTGTAAGTTCTGCCCTTGAAACAAAAATCACTTGCATCAATCCTGCATTGTTGAATTAAAGATTAACTGTCTAGGGTGACCAGGCGTCCCGGTTTTCCATCAAAGTCCCGGTTTTCTGCCACTTCAGAAACCTAACGTTCACAAATGTCGGTGCTAGGGTAATCAAGAACATTATTTTTATAAAGTGATGAACACAGGCGTACATGTTTATTCTTCAGTGCGCCATGCGTTTTCATGTAGTTCATATTCAATATGAATCTACAATTGTCTGTAACATGCTAATTTCGTAGCTGTTCAGTTCTGGCAGGATTTAGCCCAGGCAGAGCAGCGAGAGGTTGCAAGCATCTGAATCCAACAGGTTAAACCAGAACAACAGCGTTGATGTTGTAAAAAAAAAGTTAAAAAAAAATTTAAAAAAAGAAAGAAAAATGCCAAAACATAAATGTATTTTTAATGATGTATTATTATTATTATTATTATTATTATTATTATTATTATTATTATTATTATTATTATTAATAAACTCAACATAAAAGTGGCAATATGTACACAATATGGGTACTTAAATTAATTAGCTACAATTTATACACCCAGGAGTGTACTGAAATTAGCTAGCAGCTTAAACAAAAAGGTAATACTAAGAGTAAGAGGACGGCTATTTAAATAACCATTAAAATAGCCTATATTTAAATGGTTTAATTAATCTTATCAATTATTTAAGAATGTGTCCCGGCTTGGAGCTTTGAAAATCTGGTCACCCTACTTTTGTCCTAAAAGTAATCTGCATAGACAATTAAATGCAGACACAAATATATAAAGAGTCTGAAAATCAATTATTATTATTATTATTATTATTATTATTATTATTATTATTATTATTATTATTATTATTATTAAAAACACATAACAAAGTTGATGTACTGAGGAAGTACTACCCCAGATATGCACAGTAACTGTGCATTATAAACTGCAAACCACCAGTAAAAAAACTGCACTCATGAACCTTTGAATACACAAGCCATTGTGTTTCCAAATTGTACCAGGAGACTCTAACAAATTAAAATATGCTTTTCACTGATACACACATTCCTTAAGCAACTTCGCGCATTTTTATAACGTTATAGAACCAGCCTGTAACAAGTAAGTTCTTAAATACGAATAGGTGAAAAACATCTTGTGAAATACATGTCCCCTTTGATTTTGGGTACCATCATCCAAACAGTTTCCTGGCACACTAGTTTTCAGTCAGCTGGAAGTTCCAGGCAGTAGAAAACACTTCCTAAATCTACTAGGCTACATGCTCCTAAAAACAAATGGGCAAGAACTAGGAGGACCTGGTGAGAACAATAGGACTTCTGTAGGGGAAAGGGGCTGGGAAGTGCGTTTAAAGGATGCCGGACAAAAAAAAAAAAAGCATTCAAATGAATAACAATTGATAATATGATGCAATTGTTAATAATTAAGAGATTAAGACAGTATTCACCATACTTGAAGGGTAATGTCGCTGAGACCTCATTTCAAGGTTTGTAGAACGATAAGTACTAGTTGAAGGGCTCCCATTTGGAAATAATATTTGGGCTGAAGTTGAACTAACCTCATTAGTGCACTGATCAGTTTAACAAAACGCATCTTCGAGTCAAGGAACGAGTGGTGGAAACTGCAACAGAAAAGCAAAATGGGCCATTCTGCTCCAGGCTGTTACTGAATCACACCTTTTTAAAAGCTGAAAATGTGAGCATTAAGAATGAATAACAGTTCACATGCCTTTTAAAGCACCTTCTTAAACACACACCACCTGTTGTGGGCCAATGTCATTGCCCCAAGTTTGCAATATATCTAAATCTATATATTAAAACAACAAAAAAGCCTGAAACAACTTAAAGCGTATCCATTTATGAATATAAGTTTTAAAAATATGTTTTACATATTTAAGAAGGCAGTTTACTGATTCAGGTTTTTTGTTTTTTTTTCCAAAAGTTCGAACAATTTCCAACTTTGTGTAGCCAGAGAAACAGCTGCGCATTTTGCCGTTTCTTACGTGCCATTTTGTAGTGATGAGGTGCACTCGTGGAAATCAGCATACAAAACAATTCAACCACATGATGGCGTTTATGGAAAGATTTAATAAACCAATCAGTGTCCCACAAGACAATTTTTTTTTTTTTTTTTTTTTTTTTACAAAACAGTACTGTATCCATTGTGAACCAATCACTATCGATGGCAAGAAGGTGTTCTTTTAAGAGAAGTTCCTGTTCCTTTAGCAGGTACATTTACAATGGGAAAAATCAGTTTCACCACAAGGTCAGGGGCGCTGGAACTAGGGTTGGCTTTGCATGGCTTCCATCATATACAGGGGTTACAGTTTTGTTCAATGACTTTCAGCACCCCCACTATAAAAATTGTTCCAGCGCCTCTGCGAGTGTTCTCAGGAGGTGGAGACTACTACTGTATACAATCAAACCTAACTCATCAAGATCTGCATTTTGATAAAGTGGAGTGCACAGAAAAACAATGCTTAGGAGAGAACTACAGTACCATGAAGGTGAATTGTAGGGAGATTCCACTTGACATATACTGTAATATAAAATAGCTACTGTAGCTTGAGCAAAAATGTAGTCAGACTCACGTGACTCAGTGTTACAAAGGTAGTCTTTATTCTTTATGTCAAAATAAGCCTCTGTGTTTCATAATCTGTGTGGAGGCTGTAGCTTTGAAGATTTCACTTCCAATACGGTATTGTAGACCCTAGAACTCAAACGATTTTAAAATCTGCAAATCGTGCTCTTTTGGAGTGAGGAAGCAAGTGAAACATTTATATTTTATTTTATTTATTTTTTTGACGCTAAAGGTGTACTGCTGTACAGGGATCCGACAACTTTTAGCACGTGCTGATGGTGGTGCCAGTCTCTTCACGTTCACACAACTGTCAACCAAAAAACTCTCCCTCGCCCCCCTCTTCTCCCCTCTGTGTCTCAGACGGGAACGCGCACGCGCTTGGTTGGTAGGGTCTGTGCTGTGCAGGGTTGTCATGTGACGACTCTGCGAGCCCAGGCAAAGCAAGGCAATGCAAAGCAAAGCAAGACAGTTCTGGGAGAGAGCAAAACGCCAGCTTCATAGAAGAACAGCGCAGAGTTATTGAGAGCAAGGTAGAAGGACAGTCGCTTTGCGAGAGATTAGAGTACGTACACACAGAAACATAGTACACACAGCACGCTCTGGGAAACACAGGAAAAAGGGACCTTTAAAAGGCCTTCTATATACATATATATATATATTTTTTAAACTATCTGTCATTGAAAAAACGGGAGCTTATTCTGAGTTATTTGAGGAAATAGCGAGCTTATAATAAAAAGAAACTACCTCATCTCATTCCTCGTTTTTTAATTGTATTTTATTTTACTGAAGAAGAACCGCATCACAGTGAGACTTGACAGAAAAAGAAAGACGAGAAACGCAGGGGAGGCTGAGGCTGAGGCTGTTGGCTGGAGGAGACAGCAAGGGTGTGAGATATACCGCTTCGTTTTTGGACTTTAAAAATATATATATATATACATATATATTTTTTTTGTTTCTTGCTTTGGGCAAAGTACTTTTTTTTCTTTTTTCTTTTTTCTTTTTTTTTTGGAATATGGTTGGGGAAATGGAAACGAAGGAGAAGCCGAAGCCGACCCCGGACTATTTGATGCAGCTCATGAATGATAGGAAGCTGATGAGCAGTCTGCCAAACTTCTGTGGGATTTTCAATCACCTCGAAAGGCTTCTGGATGAAGGTAAAGCAAACAAACAAGCAAGCAAACATACAAACAAACAGTGACACATACGCAGTTCACTGACATGAAAATATG
Organism: Acipenser ruthenus; assembly: GCF_902713425.1. Taxonomy (NCBI): domain Eukaryota; kingdom Metazoa; phylum Chordata; class Actinopteri; order Acipenseriformes; family Acipenseridae; genus Acipenser; species Acipenser ruthenus. The sequence continues at coordinate 5,609,451 of NC_081194.1, forward strand.
CATAGCGAGGAAATGCTAGTTTAGGGACAAGCGAAGCGGAACCCACAGCTCTAAAATTTGGAGAACAGTCAGGGCTACTGTTCTAGCTTACTACCATGTAGACATTTGCAAGCTTTTCAGGTTTTTTTAAAATGTTTTCAGCCATTTGTTTTCAGTCAAAATGTTTGGTTTTCTACGATCTTAGCTGACAGGTCAAAAATGGGTTAGTGCTGCTATCAAACGCCCGGCTACTACTATCTGTTTTGACAGTTATGTATAAGGAAATACAATAAACTGCATATAGAATAGAAAGCATTGCTTTAAAAGATATTCTGTCTTTAAGTAAACTATTTGTATTGCACGAGTTTTGTATTCTTACGCTTGGACCGTTCTCGGTGCTGTTCTAAAAAAACATGCTCCGTGTAGACTGTTATTACACACTTAGTTTCTATGTAGTTTCCCTTTCCTTTTCACAGCATTTGCTTAGTTTATGTCATGTTTTGACCCCATTTTTTGTTTTATTTCATCACCATGCCTCACGTCCATACAGCGTATTTAAAACTATGTGGACACGTTTACTTACAATTACCAGTCTGATGCGATATAACGTCTCATTATGCAAAGTTAACCTCCTTAAAAAAGTGATGTTTTATTACTACGAGGGGAGAAAGTGAGTACATACGAAACTACAGCTAACTCAGAAAACGACAGCTGTATCAGGGAATATGAGGATATAACCAAAGAAAATAGTCTCCAGTTAACAAGTGAAACTGCGCTTATCACTTACCAACTAACTGTACTGTGTGTATACCAACAAATAACCCAGACATGCTTCTCGAAAGTAAAAGCTTAAGCTGCAGGATTGGCGTGTATATGTACTGTAGCCTATGTATTTATTGCAAAAATATTCGGTTGGTCTCAGTAATTGGTACAGTTTTATTCATTTCTAGACTATAATTACTTAACTAGTTTAAACATAGAGTTGACAGTAACAATAAGATATATGTATAATGCGATTAAGAATATAAATTTAAACTGTAATTCTGTATGCAAATCAACATCGTGTGATTTTGACAGAATCGGCACTTTCATTAAAACTTTGATCGGCTTTGTGTGTATGTAATGTCGTTGGGGAAAGATCTCAAACTTTCTGGATTTCTTATCAGTTGGTATATTGCATAAACTTTCAAAGACAAAACCGTTTCGAGCACTAGGGGGCTCCCGATCTTTCGTTTTTTAAAAAAGAAGCACAAAACACAAAAGCAAACACAAACAAACAAAAAAAAAACACTGGGATTACACGGTTAGGAATGTAAACTGTAATCCTGTTTACTATACCAGCAACACTGTATAAAGGGTCTCCGAAAGCATTAATTACAACTAAAATAAAGTGTTTAATTGTTCTGCAGTGATGGGTGAATAAAACGTGACATCGAAGGTTTATAGTGATTTGAATGTGTGTGTTTTTTTTTTTAACACATACACAATTCACGCTGTTGTGTTGACCCCGTGTATATAGTCAGAACTATAGTAACATTTTACTGGATATGCGTTTTCTTTTTTATTTTCTAGTAACCTTTTCAAACTCATATTGCAGTTTTCACAATCAGACAAAGGAAAACAATATTGCTTCTTTGGGGCCACTGGTCTTCCCAAGGGTAACACTTTGTTTAAAAATAGAAAGGATGATAGTTTATTTATTTATTTATTTATTTATTTATTTATTTATTATTATTATTATTATTATTATTATTATTATTATTATTATTATTATTATTATTTATCAGAGTAAATCAAACAAATAGGAAACTGGTCTTTCCTGGCTGGGAATGAATCTGTTTTCCCTGTTACTGTTTCCAGACAGCTTTACGTGCAGGATTTTGCAGTAAACTTGAAATGCTAACAGCAATAAGGGGCCATACAGTATTCAGAACTGTCACCGCGCTAACTACACCACTTTGCACCGCGCTAACTGCACCATTTTTGTTAAACGATCAATCGACTGTGGCCCAGATAGTCGAAAGGATTGTGCACACGAAGAGAGTTATGCGCGTTGCAAATGGCCGTTGTGCACAAAATGTACCATATTTGAAAGTTCTTTCTGTGTGCCACAATCCGCTTTGCTATGTGCACAAATATAATGTATCCATTTGGCGGGAGTGGCCGACAATTTGCGAGATCCTGCCATGTTCAAAACTATGCACCAAGCACAAAAACAGTTTTGCGAGGTACAAAATAACACTTTTTAAAAGCAAGCCTTAACTCCGCGCACATCACTTGAGCACTAACTCACTCACTGAAATGAAATGCAGGCACATCCGAGGAAAACACCCAGCGATCATACAAGGTTCCGTCCACATCTATGTAATGATTATATTCAAAAGAATGATTGTGATAGCAGCATCACTAATGTTAATACATGTTTAAAAAATAAACAGGGAAGCTGCAATCATGATCGTTCTTTTGGACCAAAAGAAAAGTAATCACTTTCCCAAGCACGCTTTCTTGGTGCTGAAAGAATAACTTCCAAAACAGAATCAAGAGTACAGCACGGTATCATAGTACATACCGTCGGTATGTAACATAGACAGAGACGGCAGATACTAAACAACTACGTGCATAATGCAGGAACGCTTTACTTTAATAGACACATACAGCAGTATATCAACCCTAGATCGATCAAGCAACAGTTTGCACCTCCTTACCTTGCATTCACATAGATTTCAATATCAAAGACACTGGGCGCGTTAAGTAAGTGAGCCGCTCAGAGTGAGAACGCTCAGAAAGCACACTGAGCAGATTTAAATGACAACGCTCTGCTCCACAAGAGCGCTGAGCGACTTTTAAAAATGGCGAATAATAATTATTTGCTAGTTTGTGTTTCTGAGGTGATGGTAGATGAAATGGCCCCGTGTGAAGTTACTGTCCCCTGCTGTACCTCGCTGAGTTCGGCGCTCTGTTTGGACTGAACCTCATATCTGGCTGTGTTTAATACCGACAATACCGACGTTAATAATGAAAATTATGAATAATATTAATACTACAAGCCTTATAGTAATTAATTAATAACTATAAAATAGGACTTGAGGCTGGCAGGGGAGAGTGTAGCGTGCACGGGGGTAGGCAGCAGCAGGGCTGGTAGGTGACGTAATCACACACAGGGACATGATATAGCCTGATATACGCTCCTTGCAAAGGAGCCCGCTCTTTTATACAGCATTATTGGTGCTATGCTTTAGTGCGAGAGGTCCTGGGCTCACTCCCGCCCTCCACCTGTGTGTGGATTGCAGAAGTATTCACCCCCTACCAATAATGTCACATTTTGTTGAATTACAAAATGTTTTGCATCGCATTACAAATAATCTATGCACAGTTTTTCAAACAAACTTTTTTTATTCAAAGCTGTAGTGGTTAAACTGAACACTGTTATATGAGGAGGAGGTTAAATGTCAGCAAAACTTGCAAATAAAATGTACAAAATGAAATGTACTGGTTGCATAAGTATTCAGCCCCTTAAGTCAGTACTTGGTAGAAGCACCTTTTGCAGCAATTACTGCTATGAGTCTTTTTGGATAGGTCTCTACTAGCTTTGCACAGTAGGATGGTGACATTTTTGCCCATTCTTCACGGGAAAATAGCTCCAGTTTGGATAAATTTGTTGGGGATCGTCGATGGACTGCAATCTTCAAGTCTCGCCATAAATTTTCAATTGGATTTAAGTCAGGACTTTGACTGGGCCACTCAAGAACATTAATTTTCTTCTTGTTCAACCACTCCAGTGTGGCTTTGGCTTTCGCAAACTCCATATGTGCTTTAAGATGAGGCTTTTTGAGTAATGGCATCTTTCTTGCCACCCGTCCATACAGGCCAGCTTTGTATAGAGACCGGCTTATTGTTGATGTGTGAACACTGACTCCCATCTCAGACACAGAACTTTGCAGATCTCTCAAGGTCATTGTTGGCTTCAGAGTGACATCCCGAACCAGTTTTCTGCTCAGTTTGGGAGGGTGACCTGATCTGGGTAGTGTCTGGGTGGTATGATGCATCTTCCACTTCTTAATGATGGACTTCACTGTGCTGAGAGGGATAATCAGTGCCTTTGCTTGGTCTCACTGCTTGGTCTTCATGGTTGCTTTGTTGGATCACTATGTGAGTTGCAGCTTGAAAGTCTGTATACCTGAGGGAAATTATCTTCAAGTTAAACCACTTTGAGTACACACACAGGCTGAAACCATTTCACTAATTTTGTGACCTTTCAAACAAATCATTTGCACCTGAGCTGATTTAGGGCTGCAGTAGCAAAGGTGTTGAATACTTATGCAACTGAGATTAATCAGTTTTTCTCTGTAAATCTTACTTATTTATATTCTATATGCATTTTTTAACTTCATCAATGTGGAGTAGTTTGTGTAGATTCTACATGTAAAGTCTAATTTGAAATTATTATTATTATTATTATTATTTATTTCTTAGCAGACGCTCTTATCCAGGGTGACTTACAATCGTAAGCAAATACATTAAGTGTTACAATACAAGTAATACAATAAGAGCAAGAAATACAATAACTTTTGTTCAAGCGCCGTGAAGTACGCTCAGGTGCCAACAAAATGTGAAAACTTTGCAGGGGGGTGAATACTTCTGCAAACCACTATATATATATATATATATATATATATATATATATATATATATATATATATATATATATATATATATATATAGCTATATATAGATATATATAGATATATATATGATAAAAAACAGGTGATTCCTGCTGGATTGTTAATATTATTAATTATTGTTGGTTGTTGTTGTTGTTGTTGTTGTTAATGTATGTATTTTCTTATAACAGACACCCTTATCCAGGGCGACTTACAGTTCTTACAAAAAAACACATTACAAAAATCAGATCAGTCCAGACAGAGCAATAGCGGTTCGATAAGCAGGATCACGGCTAATACTGAGAAACAAAACAAAAAAAAAGATGGTACTATAACAGAAAACAAGAAAGTAAAAAAATGAATTAGAATAGGTAACATGTACTCATATTTGTGTGACACTTGTCAAAATTATGGAGAGAGAAGTAGAGAAATCATAAACTCACTTCCCAGCAAACAGCACAGCATATATATATCTGTTTGAATTCCGTAGAATCTGTGATGGCCCTTTAAATATTTAGCTTATTATCCATGCTAATGCCTGTGATAATGATAAACATTAGATTCAAATATATACATGCTTAAGCACAAAAATATTTGAATTGCTCTGAAGGCCAAATTTGAATGAAAATGGCTATGTTTTGCGATAAGTGTGACAAGCTTGCAATGCGCAGAATGTTTCCATTACATGACATTGTTGTGTAGTATTCCAATTCTGCGCATTCACACGTAGCTCTTGTGCATTTCTGCTACATTGGTATTGAATGCGCAGGTGGTTTTGCGAGGCACAAACACATTTGCGAATTGAGCAAAAAACTGCTATTTTCCAACTTCGTGCAACTGTTTTGTGCCGTGTTGGAAAATATCAATTTTCGTGCAAAAGCACAAATTTTTGCGAGGCACACATTTTGCAAGGGGATTGCACGTCGCTTTGAATATCTGGGCCTGTATGTGTTACAGAACTATGAAGAAACAGCTAAGGGGTGTGTAGGAACTCGTAAATAAATTAACTTCCTGGTTTATTTTTGTTTGTTTTTTTAAGATTTTTAAAATCCAAAGGTAATGGTTTATTTTTAGACATCACAAATAATAATTTTTAAAAATATATATATTAACAACACTCATATGTCTTCTATGTAGTTACTACCTGCCACTTGATAAACACTGTTTATGTAAAGGGGTCTCTCTACTGGAGAAAAAATGAATATTTACAAGCATTTGTTTCCTGGTTCTATTCAGTCACATCATATGTCTTTTGCGACATCTTCTGGTTTTTGCTTTCTGTTCAGCTTTCTTTAGACATAATTAGTCGTCCAAAGTGAAGTTCTGAAGAACCTATTTTTATAAATGCATTATATTGTTACTGCTTAAAACTTTGGTGTGATGATATGTTAGGCTTTTTTTGTTATTGTTTATACATTTTCATTTAATAGTGCTTTAAACAATCGATTTTAGTTAAGATTTACTAAAGTTTTCAAATTTGAATGACCTAAACTGAGACAGATCCAAATGGTGACATTCTTTAACTAGGTCTTGAACTTGCGATTTTAGACAAAAACATCTTTAGATATACATTGTTTCCAGTTCATTTTAGAGGGAGAGGTTGTCTTCCCCATGGTTGTTTTATGGCGTGCTCTGTTATTGTATAAAAACACAGTAGTACTGTTGTATCTGGATTGGATTCCTTATTTATTGCAGTAACCCCCAACAGTAAGTAAACTGTAAACGGTTATGCATTATGCATAGAGAAGAAAAGAAAAATAAAACAGTATACATACATTAAGAGAACATAGAAAACTCAGCAGGTAACTTAGCAATCCATATATAAGGCAACACTAAAACAAAATGCAAAAAAAAAAAACTATTCTGTTTCACTTCTGCATTTTGCGGTTTAACCTGTGCATTTTTTTTTTGCCATGCAGCACATTAGAAATAGTGTCTTTAAAAAGAAAATAATAGAAAAGAAAGAAAAGAAAAAAGAAATAGCTCGTTTTTTTTAATATCATCATAATATGTTTGGGTGCAAGTCCTATGCAGTACTTAGAATTTTTTTTTTTTAATTGTTCATTGCTTATTATCAGCAGGGCTCTTTAAGTGATCCAGTGAAATATTTGTTGAGGGTGCTTTATTGTGGAATTCCATGGTAATTAAGCCTATCATTACCGCTGATTGGTGCATGCTCCACGGGTGACAGGAGAGCCCTCCGTTATGCTAACTACCAGCCCAGCCTTTCTACCTCTAGCTGATTGAAGTTCAACAGGAGTGCTCCACTTCCACACAAAGCACTGGCCTCCATGCAGCTTCACTGATTGGAACTGTGGTAATGGTAGGAACTCTAGTTCCAAACGGAAGGTGGAATAATAAAATGAAATCATTGACTGACCTTTGTCTTTGTTGAAACATACATACATAGCAGTAATGTGCATAATTATTATGTATGTTTTTTTAATTATTTTTTTATAAGTGTTTCAGTAACAACTGTATTTTATTTTGCATATTGGTGGATAGTATACAACAGTGATGTGTGTGGGGTGAAGATACATACATGAGCCCCTCTTGTCTGGTTGCTCGTAAAGTACATTATATTTATAATTTCAAGTTCACCTCTAAACAGTTTTAGTTTATATTTAAAAATTCAATGGTATACCATGGATTCTTACTTAGGCAGTGAAAATGTTAAGCAGTTAAAGAGCATATATTGGTCTGCCTGATTCGTAGTCAGACACTTCAGCTTGAACTCTCTACCAGGACCGGATGATACAGTCATGAACCATGCTTGGCAATGACCCTGGTCTTGCTTGAAGTGTTCCATGAATTAGATGTAGGAACAGTGACGGTTTAATCATTTCAAATGTCCTGTACTTGATCCATTTTCTTGACATTTACCAAGAAAGACCTATAGAACAATTGATGTATTTTCCTTCAAGTAGGCAACGATGCAGAGCTATAGGCTTCTGTTAACCCATTTATTAGCCTGGCCTTTATTGGATTTTAATTTCGCCATTCTATCTCTAACATAAAAGGCTAAAAGAAACTTAATACATTTAATGACAAATGTTTCGACTAGAAGCCCTTTCCAAAAACTTCTAGCCAAAACGTTTGTCACTTATTGTGGCAGGGCAAAAGCCCTGCTTGTGTAAGTAGTGTGTGGGGGAATGTAAGATTGGCAGGGATGGTATTATCTCTGACCCTGCCAACAATCACAGGTAATTGAGTGCTAATTGGATAATGGCCACACCTGTGATTGTTGGCAGGCACAGAATTAAGCCCATCCCTGCCAACCTTAATTCCCACACACATTATTTACACAAGCAGGGCTTTTGCCCTGCCACACTTATGCATCACGTTTCTTTAACTATTTCAAGGATACAGTAAAAGGCAACATATTGCGTTGGTACTCTGTGCTAGACAATACAATGGTTGTGCTGTTTTTTCCCATTTATTTTTTTGTTTTTCAAACAATTTATTTTGATTTTTCAAACTGAGATAACCTTAATTATAAAATCATCCATTGTCTGTAGACATTGCTGTAGTTGAGCTAATTATAATAGGACTATCAAGCTTTTCCATTTCTAATAAAAAAGTGAAAACATTTACTAAGTTTGCCATGGGCATATGCACATTTATAAGGGTATAGGTCGCCTACTATATTAGCTTCTTGTAAGTGGACAGGTTCCCTTAAAGTTACTTTATTAAGGGAATGCTTTAGTTTATACACTCTGAATTTAGTTATACACTCTGAAGTTTATTTTATTAATCAGTTTATAATACAATGATGTATTTTCTTAGACATCATTTACGGTTTCTGCATTCATCTTTTTGTATTTATGTTTTGGCATGTTTAATATAGTCCCCATTATATGTAACCTTTTGGGCAGTCTGAGCAAGCCTGTGCAAGGTAGGATATCTCTAATTAGGCTATTCTAAGAATCTCCACTAGGGGTACACTAGGGGTCGTACATTGGTTATTTCTTCCCCCTAAAAACATCAAGTTTGTTAGATATTTACCATTGCAACACATCTTCAACAGACTCACATATAATGGAATATTATACAGATTCAGAAGAAATGAAGTACATTTCAAAGAGACACAAGAAACGTGTTATTTTTAGTGGCTTTTGTTGGTATTTGCTGATAGAAGCACTTCTTTCTGGTTTTAGTTGGTCAAGTTTAATAATGCATGTGATTAAACAGCTACTGCCTACTGTACATAACATACATTCACTTATAGCACTGGTTTCTGATTCTGATCCTGTCTTGTCTGCATTTACATATTCATCAGTATGCAGTCCTTGTAATTTGTAAATATTACGTATGTATTTTTGTTCTTCTGTAACATGCAGAATGGATGAACCCAGAATGCAAAATTAGGTGGCCATTTAGAATATACAGGCACACATTTAATTAAAAACAGATTCAATAAATAAGGGGTCCTTACAGAAAGTTCATGTCAAGTGTTTTTTTACAGTCAAGAAAAGCACTTGAGCTGTAAATGTCATTACTTTAATTATATGGGAATTGGTTACTGATTTTAGGTGCATTGTATATTGTTCTGCAAGTGTTTGTTAGTAATACAGTACCAGAAACAGCATTCTTATATAATTAAAAAAGAAAAAATACTGCATGCACTAATGGTGCTGTTTTTAATGTCACAAATCATAAGAGTATAATTGTATACCATTGGGTTTGAGAAACATTTTCTTATAATGTTCTAAGTTAATAAGAAGTTAACAAGCATGTGGCCAAAAAATAAATAAAAAAAGACCTTGCGTCTAAATGTTGCAAAAACAATAAGCACAATGGTTGAACCCAGTTCCCCCACTAGATTTCGCATCAATATGCTTGAATGCACATATGAAGTTTTCTGTCCACTGCACACTGACAAAAGGGTTAAAGGTGCAGAATACTGCTGGTGTGCTTTAAGCATATCACATTGTAGCTAATATATATGTTTTTATTCTTCAAGTATAGTCCCCAGTAAGGCAAAGGGCATAAGCCTAAGATATTTAGGTAATAGGATGCGCAAACTTACTGTAGCTGGTATTGATTTACTAACTGTGTTTTCTTCATAACTATGTATGAGAAAGAAAAAAAAGAAACACTAGCCATTTCCAATGTTTAATGTCCAGCGAGACTAACTATGTGATGGTGCTGACTTTTAATATGACTGTTAGATGGTATACTTGTGTCAGCCTCAGATTAACATTGGGTGAATACCGGAGAAATTAATCATCCAGGCAGAACTGAAGAGTGTCAGCAAGAAGGCTGACGATGATGAACTGGACAGGAGCCCACTGCCAGGGACGCAAGGGTGTGTGAGTGCATGTGTGTGTGTGTGTGTGTGAGTGCATGTGTGTGTGTGTGTGTGTGTGTGCGTGCGTGTGTGCATGCATGTGTGTGAGTGTGTGTGTGTGTGCGTGTGTGTGTGCATGTGTGTGCTCTCTAGGGAAGCCAAGCTGATACCCAGTGCACTGCTGCTCCATTAGGCAAGCAGGAACTGCAGCCTCATGTTCAGATAGCTGAAAGAAATGCCTACCCAGACCTTTTTATAGTGTGTCTGCAGCAGGCCAGCATAATAGACAGATGTACCATTTGTTTCAGCTCACATCTGTTTATTAAGCAAAGTCAACAAGTTGCCAAGCTATATATATATATATATATATCATATTTAAAAAAAAAAAGTCATAGCCAAATCACTATTAAATATGATGTATTCATATTGTCTATATTATAATATACTCTGTATATTTTATTTTTTATACTGAATTGCTGGCATTAAATGGTATGGAAACGTTTCATTTTTATTGTCTTGGGTCAGTTGTTTTAGTATCTACAGTAGGGTCTTCAACCCTGGTCCTGGAGAGCCCCTATCCAGCAGGTTTTATAGGTGCCTTTATTATTATTATTATTATTATTATTATTATTATTATTATTATTTGTTTATTTAGCAGACGCCTTTATCCAAGGCGACTTACAGAGACTAGGGTGTGTGAACTATGCATCAACTGCAGAGTCACTTACAACTACGTCTCACCCAAAAGACGGAGCACAAGGAGGTTAAGTGACTTGCTCAGGGTCACACAATGAGTCAGTGACTGAGGTGGGATTTAAACCGGGGACCTCCTGGTTACAAGCCCTTTTCTTTAACTACTGGACCACACAGCCCCCTATTACATCATCAGTGGCTAAAGATCTGGAACACATGTTAATCTTGACTAATTAAGCCAATAATTGGTTCAAGTAAGTAACTCAGAGATTGGTTAAAACAAAAACCAGCAGCCACAGTAGCTCTCCAGGACCAGGGTTAGATACCACTGATCTACAGTAATAAGTTGCTTTGTCAGTAATTTTGTAGAAGCAAGGCTTTTTTCATCAAAGGATCACAGTAATTGTTTAAAAACGAACGAATCACTAAACTTAATGTTTGGGGATTTAATTATGATAATAAATGCCACATAACGCTTTTTATTATGTATAAACAAATGCTTGAAGGTACCAGTTTTGCATTTCACAGTCAATGTGTTTAGATTTTAGACATTTTTAGGGAAGTTGAAAAAAGGTACAGTACGTGTGTACCGGAAGACAAACAAGATTTTGGAACAAATTAATTGGCCAAAATACGTATTACTAAATTAAAATACATTATTATTGCTTACAGTACTTCTGTATCTGGATATTATCTCTTATGCCTTTCAATTAATACGTAAAAAAAAATATATAAAAAAAATAATGTCTTGTTACCACAGTTGGGCACTGAAGTGATAACGATTGCACATTGCACCAGAATGTAGTTGCAAGCAACATGTGCATTAAAGCGTGCAGATTGCTGAATGCTGAAGGCTTTGAACTGTAGACGACCATGGTATAACAAATATGGAGTGTGATATCACAGGCTTTCACTGTGTGTTGTTTTTCTCTCACCACATTAAGTAGTGGAGGGTTCACAAGCAAGTCTGCTTAAAACTTGGATACATGATCCAAAGAGGATACAGGAAAGTATGCGGGATCTTTTTTTTCATAAATCACACAGATCAGAATATAACCTAGTAGCACTTCCTTTTTAAATCCCACCATAAAGGTGTTTGTCAGTCCTCTATTGCAGGCTGTAGACTTGAAGCTACAGTATATTCAAAGCAGTTTAATTACCAAATGAAACATAATGTTAGATTCAGAGAGAGAAGAATGAATACAGACTAATGATACTTGGAACCCTTCCAAAGCCCCTAAAGGCAACCAGCTACTGTACTTCAAAACTGCTGTTCTCCATGCAGATAGTATGACCTTTTGTCCCCATACGCAGGAATGGTTTTAAATTGACCAAAATAGTAAGCTGAGTTAATAGCCGGTCTTATAGTATCAATCCTGCAATAACAATGTACATCAGTATTAACAATCAAACAACAATCAGAGAATGAGTTAACATATCCATCCTTTCATCTTGTTGTAGCAGGGTCCCTGTTTATGTCAGCGTACAAGGCTACTCTGTCACTAAGGGAAGAAGATAGTACAACATGATTCAGTTGTTAAAGATGTGATTGTTGAGCAAGGTGCAAAGTGAGAGGTCTTCTATGGGGCTAAACCACAGTTCCTGATACAGGCTTAAAGGTAAATTGATCTCAAGCACTCAATCATAAATCCTGAGGTAAAACCATAAGAAAAGTAGGCAAGGAGACCAGCGTTTCGGCTAATGCCTTCAATAGCTTTATTCCTCAAAGGTAAACTGATAAACAAGAAGTGAGTGACTTTGGAAAACAAACTGGTACTACATGTCTTCATTTCTCAGTTTGTATTAATAACTTTAATTTATTGGGGTTGGTCAGAGTTTTAAGCAGGACAAGTTAGGTGCTTAGTTTACAAAGCGTGACATTTGCGTTGGCTGTAGAATAAATGCCAGCAGTGGAATTAAGGTTGTTTAAATGGTCTAAATCGGCCTTTGGGGTTTAAGTTGGGTGTAATCTTTCAAGTGACCATTTTGTGCAACTTAATGTCAGGTTTACTCTACGCCTATGACCCGTTTCCTTCACTGACATCTGATTACCACGTCCATTGCACGTCGATTAATCAGGTGATTTGGAATAAAAACTCATTTTGGGATTCTTGCATGTTGGATTAGGATTTGGTGCACTTTGAAACGATTCATGTCAGATTGATTTTGAATAAATGTTCTTCAATTCGGGATTTGTGCTTTCAGCACTGTGTTTTAATTCTTTAACGAATAGGATAAAGCAAAGGCAGAAAACTGCATACATGGGACAAACAAGTACATATAATTCTACAATCTCATGTCATTAATTTACTCCAGAAGTTTATCGTTCATTTTGATTGTCCTTTCACTATAACGAACCCCTTGATATAATGAACAAAAGGCTTGGACACCATCAGGGTCGTTATAGCGAGGGTGTACTGTATTATTATTATTATTATTATTATTATTATTATTATTATTATTATTATTATTATTATTATTTTGTATTTGTTAGCAACCATAGATGATGACAGTTTCTCATTGGGTCTGGACTACTCAAATGAACCACCCACATTCATCCATATACACAGGAGAGAAGGTTTGTGTCGTGTGAGAAGTTGTAAGGGGGGCTTGATTGGGGCGATATTTTAATAGTTGTAATAAACTTCCAAAACAGTTTAGTACCAATTTTCAAAACAATTTGCACCCCTGTCAAGGATGCTGGGTTCAGGATCAAAGGTTTCAGTTGGTCATCTTACACATATGAATATGCATCAGGGCAGAAAGGCGTGAGGCTGATTTAAATGTTGACATGTGAAAACCCAGGCTCACAAGCAACACTGCTTAATGGCAGTGTCAGAGACAACAACAATAGTGTATGAATGTTTAAGTAGGATTCCGGATTGCTGGTTATTACACTGTGTAACAAATCATCACACATTCTCTGCTTATTTCAATAGTCTACCACCAAATTCCAGCCCTGGGGATTCTAAAACAAAAAACAAAACACTTCTTCACTTTATTAGTGTTGTTGAACACGTTAGCTTGACAGTACAGTGGTATTTATAGAAGGATATAAGTGAGGGAATTTTTTTTTTATTTTCAGTGAAATGCTTAAGTAAATGTATTTTTTTTTTTTAAACTCACGTTTAAATGTAATGGCTCTCAAACATTGACACCTCCTCTCATCCACACTTGGGAAATGCCACTCCCTGTAACTACATCCCTCTTCTCTGAATGGACAGCTAAATCGAGATCCCTGCTGTCATTGGTTGTTTCAAGTGTCCATTAAAAGAAAATGATTGATGTTATGATTATGAACTGGAGTGATTTCACCTATTACTCTCCTTTTATTTTTATAAAACCTTGAAGCAGCCAGTGATAGTGCTAACAGGGACTTTTTATTGAATTGGAACCCTCCGGCCTTAAGTGAAATATGGGGACTGGTATTTAATTATGATCAGCGATAATAAGCTCAGTTACCTGGAAATCGTTGACAGATCCCAGAGACCTTGAGACTCAGTAGAAAATCTAGAGGTTAGGCAGGTTTGGTCACAACCAGATAATATGCTTGACCTTGTAAGTGTGAGCACCCTCGCTGCCTATATGAAAAATGCTTTTCTGTTAAAAATGTGCCGACGGTACGCATTTGCTTGTTAAAAACAATATGGAAGTCTGCATTTGTTTTTTATTGGTGCGCATGCGTACCTAATTACCAGTTATGTGAACCCCTGATTTATAATGATTATGGTGTAAGGGCTGATTGCGCTGGGGGAGAGAGCCCAGCCTATCCAACCCGACCACTCACCCAGCAGAATTTAATTTGAACCGCTCAGCACTCAGGTAAGGAAAACCCCCCTACTCGCATATTTTTAATTTTTGAGGGGGAAACCTCAGGAAATCCGTTGCTGAGGGTAGCCCTTCCTCCAGACTCTATAAGCGGTCAACTCCTGTTTTGGCCTACCAGCGCTTGACTGAGCAGCTGAAACAAAAAGAAGCGACATGGAAGAATAACACACTGAGCTTTTATACGATTGCTGATGACGTATTGGTTAGGGGTGGATTCTCCTTTGCAGAAAAGCAACCAAGTTTACAATTCAGGCATTTTGCGAAATGCCTGATTTCACAATATGCCTGTAACATATATATATATATATATATATATATATATATATATATATATATATATATATATATATATATATATACTGTATATGTTACTATTTATTGGAGTTTAGAATTTTATAAGAGGTGGCTTTTTTTATATTAGCAGTCTTGGTACTGGTATTGCACCTGCTTAAATTGAAGCAGGTGCAATACATCAGCCTCGCCATTAATCTTGAAAAGCTTCCATTAAGTTTACCTCCCACAAGGAAGCAGTTTTACCTATTTTTTATTGCGCTTTATAGAAGGTGGATATTATAAACCACAAACAAAGACTCATAAACATCGGAACAGAAAATTCACAACTAAAGAGTATAATGTATTACTCTTTAGCTGTGAATGTGTTAATGCTGATTGACATTGTGTGTCATTTGCAGAACTGTTGCAACACATTTCACCCTTCTGGTCTCCTTGGAGTCTCTTGGTTTTGGCTTAAGTCGGCAGAGGCTATAAGTAATAACACTCCTCACCACTGGAATCCCTTTCCTCTGAGTATTAGAGAGGCAGAATCTGAGCATATGAATTATTTTTGTACCTGGCTTTTGCTCACTAGATTGCATTTGGACTCATTTCTTATAGAAATATTTTGTATTTTAAAATGCATTGAAGTCAATGAACAGTCTCAAAACTGTGACAGGTGACAAACCTAATAGTACCCTTTCTAAGCCAATGTGCAACAATTAATGCAGCACCATTTTTAGCATTACATTAAAGGGCAGTAAGAGCCAGGTTTTGTTAGCTGATTTTCATACTCCCATCAGAAGTCATTATCGATTATAGGTTGATATGTAGGTTTGATCAAAATGATGTGAAGGTTCCCCATGACATAAAATTGTAGGCTTGTCTGTTATTGATTGCAGGGTCGGTGGTATTAACATTGAAATAGAAAAAAGGTGTGTTTCAATGTAATTCAAGTTTTCAAACAGTTTGTGAGAGCAGAGTATTTTGAGTAATTTGAGGTTCGAAATTACAGTATTTTATGCAGTGCAGAACTTTTTAATGCAAAACTTTTCTTTTTAATATAATATTAATGATTTCCATTACACGAGAGTAGATGTTAAAACTTCATGCTGAATTGAACTCGGCTCTCGCCAAGATAAGCACCAACTAAGACGTAGCTTTACAGTAAACTAATGTGATCCATATGTGTCTCCATCCATTTACGTTTCCTTCCATATGATGATGTAGCTATCCTTCTGTCTGGTGTTAATGGCTGAAGTGTAATGCTGGCTCCAGGGATCAGCTTATTTTGCCTCCCTGGCGCATCAGCACACACAACGGCTGCAATGCTGGCTCCGGGGATCAACCACAGTGCGGCCTCCCCAGCGCATCAGCATGACAACCGTCTGGATTGAGCTAAGTAGGGTACATCTCTGGGGTTTTTAAGTGGGCACCTTCCATCCTCAGTGTTTCGTCGACTAGCCCACGACACCTCAAGAGGGCTCGACGGTGATTCTGGAGTCCCAGCATCACCCCCCTCCGTCCCCCACTCAACTCAGCCCAGCTTAGTTACCTGTACATAAGCGTTTCTTTCTTTCTATTGTGCTTGAGATTTATTTTCAGTGTTTGTCTATTTGGCTGTGTTCAATAAATACATTTTTCTAAATACCTATTATACTTCTTTTTACTGTTCTAGTCCTTGAAAGTATATAGATTGCTTTCTTATATGCCCTTTACTCGTAAGATTATAACTACATCTTGCATTTATTTTCATCAGCAAGTTAGAAACAAACAGATTTATCTCCAACATACTGTGCTTTATTTAAATAGCACAGTTAAAACTGCCTAACTTTAATTGCAAAAGTTAGGGTATGCATTAATCTAGAGGGCATTTTTTTCTGCTAGTGCCAGACAATTGTTATAAGCAGGTGTTAGTGCTGTATTCGTACAATAACTTTACCCTTCAGTAATGCCCGACTTTAAATCATTTGATTTTGCAAACCTCAGCACCATTACCCCTATGGGTAGGATAAAATATTGTCAACAGCTTGTGGTGGAGCGTGACATTGATCATATGTGAAGCTGGAAGCTGGCATTTTCTGTTCACAATCTGTTATTTTTCACAACAACAACAACAACAAAAAAAATCTCCAGTTAATTTATTATCACAATCAGTAATGCAAAACAAGATACATTCAGAAAGTAAAAGCTACAGTTGTATAAATGGCAACCACTTACAGTTTCGCTGTTTAAAAAAAATATGCTTTGTTCTTAGGATAATGATGTCTAAATAAAAGTTGCATCAGGAAAAGAATAGGCTCCTGCAAAGTTAATGCCTTGTTAATTTCATCCAAGATAGTACATTTACATTTTAAACTTGTGTAAACCACAGGAGGCATGTATGAGTCCAGACTCACCATTGCAGTGCCATGGAATCAGTTACAGTATAAGGTGATATGGTCATGTGCCACATAATGCCATTTTAATAGCACGTGCATCCTCATTACAGTAAAAGACAGATGACAAACAGCACCGTCTCCTCACTATTGCTTCTGAGTACAGACTAGTCTATCTTTTGTACGTTATTGTAGCGATCCGTGCGTTTGTGTTTCTGTGCTGTATTTCCGCTGTGTTTGTGTGCTGTAATTCCTGCTGTAATTCCTGCTGTAATTGTGTTCCCTTCCCACTCTATTTGCCGCCACTGGTGTGTTTACCTCTTTCTGTCTGTCTGTGTGTCTCTCTGTCTGTCTGTCTGTCTGTCTGTCTGTCTGTGTAGTCCTAGCCTGTGTGTGGTGCATTTTCTGTTGTTTGTTTGTCTGTGCCCATTGGTCCAAGTGTGCGGCTGATGACCAATGGGATGTGTGTAAACTCCAGTACCCCATTAGCATAAAGGGGCGGAGGTAAGGTTATAAAAAGGCACTGTGCTGCCATTATTGTGGTTGCTGTTTTGGTTGCCATGGTTCCTATGTGAAAAGTGTATGCTGTGAAGCAGACAGAGTACGGTAGTGGATTGTGGCGGGCGCTGAAATACTGTCCGAGAGTTGATTGCTGTGAAGCGGACAGAGTAGTGACTGTGGCTTGAGGTGCTGAGAGAGAGTCCAGAGAAGAATAAATAAAGAGATTTTGGAACCAGGAATAAAGTGTCTCTCTCTCAGTTTGCTGCCTGCTGCTGAAACGCGACATTATTATCCGTGTACTTGTTTAGTTTATCAATACGTAAATCTATGGAGATTAGGAGGCGGTGTTTACCAATAAATGTTAATGAAGTGTTTTATTGCAGGTAGCTGAGTTTATGAATATGTATGCCACCACACCACACTTGTTGAAGTGGTTTAAGTAGGTGCAAAAAATTGGCTTTTTTGCTGAAACAAATGTTAGGTCTGCATATTCTACAATGTAAAATCAATCAGATAAAGTAAATGACCAGAAAGGAAATTATATTAGATTATAACTAGGGCTCGATTTTTATTATTTGGCAAAATTGGTTATTTTCAGTTATTAAAAATAAACAACACTCAAATGCATCAATTTTCAGTTTATATAATAAATTGCATGTACCTTTTACTAATACATATAAACACATTAACATGTTGTACACCTTGTCTTCCAGTCTATCAACCCAACTCACTTCCTGACTTGTCAAAAAGCTTATTGAATACAAGACCCTTCAATAACTTTATACAAACAATTAGAAGGCAAATACGAATAACACACGACTACATACTGCAAAGCAAGATTAAATTAACAGGAGTGTTTAACCAATTTACTTATAGCCTTTTAACAGTAAGTAACAGTATATATATATACACAGACGTGCTCAAATTTGTTGGTACCCCTTCACAAAAAACGAAGAATGCACAATTTTCTCTGAAATAACTTGAAACTGACAAAAGTAATTGGACACTACCGCTTCGCTCCAGAATGCCTTGTTAGTCTTGAGATTTCATTGTGCCCTGCACAGATTCAAGGCACCCTGTGCCAGGCGCAGCAAAGCAGCCCCAAAACATAACCGAGCCTCCTCCATGTTTCACTGTAGGTATGGTGTTCTTTTCTTTGAAAGCTTCATTTTTTCGTCTGTGAACATAGAGCTGATGTGACTTGCCAAAAAGCTCCAGTTTTGACTCATCTGTCCAAAGGACATTCTCCTAGAAGGATTGTGGCTTGTCAATATGCATTTTAGCAAATTCCAGTCTGGCTTTTTTATGTTTTTCTTTCAAAAGTGGAGTCCTCCTGGGTCTTCTTCCATGGAGCCCACTTTCGCTCAAAAAGCGATGGATGGTGCGATCAGAAACTGACGTACCTTCACCTTGGAGTTCAGCTTGTATCTCTTTGGCAGTTATCCTTGGTTCTTTTTCTACCATTCGCACTATCCTTCTGTTCAATATGGGGTCGATTTTCCTCTTGCGGCCATGCCCAGGGAGGTTGGCTACAGTTCCATGGACCTTACACTTCTTAATAATATTTGCAACTGTTGTCACAGGAACATCAAGCTGCTTGGAAATGGTCTTGTAGCCTTTACCTTGATCACGCTTGTCTATTATTTTCTTTCTGATCTCCTCAGACAACTCTCTCCTTTGCTTTCTCTGGTCCATGTTCAGTGTGGTGCACACAATGATACCAAACAGCACAGTGACTACTTTTCTCCATTTAAATAGGCTGAATGACTGATTACAAGATTGGAGACATGTGTGATACTAATTAAAGAAACTAATTAGTTTGAAATATCACTATAATCCAATTATTTATTATCTTTTCTAAGGGGTACCAGCAAATGTGTCCAGGCCATTTTAGAATATCTTTGTAGAATAAGCAATAATTCATCTCTTTTCACAGCTTCTTTGCTTTATTCTATGACATACCAAAGGCATGCAAGTATACATGATAAAAGAGCTTTTGATTTCATCACTTTTCAGGAGGAATGAAGCATTATTTCAATGAGCTGTAAGGGTACCAACAAATTTGAGCACGTCTGTATATATATATATATATATATATATATATATATATTTGTAATTGTAATACTGATGTTGTTTTATTAATTTTGAATATTTTACACAAATTATTAATTTTGTAAATATAAATGTTAAACTAACTTTAAAATAATTACTGTCCCTAAATTTTATTTTAGCACCCCTCCCCCCGTCACAAGTCACTCGAACAAGTGCACTGTATTCTGTTACGCTGGTTCATAAAAATTGCTGATTGGTCAGCCTGCCTTCTGAAAGATGTTTTCTTTGCGTAGAAAGGGTAGTGAATGATTAGATTAACATTATAAAAAATATATTGATGAAACCCAGTTTTATCAGTTTAAAAAAAATAAAATAAAAAATGTTCTAAATAGGTCTTAAGGGGTGCTTTTTTCGGTTATTATGGGTTAAAACTGAAAACGTCAAGGCCTAATTATAACTATTGTAGAAGAAGGTAAAATATCAATTAACTGCAGTTGTTTGTTAATGTTTTGCCTGCAATTTTTTACCAATCAAAATATATATATATATATATATAATGTTTTTAAGTTGATGAAAGGTATTGTTTATAAGTGTACAAAACAACCTTGCAATTGCAATCTAGAATTATTTTGTTTTGATTTGTTTTGAATGGAAATCTACCTCTTCTACACTGCAGGCAGAGAACAAATACTATGTTTTCTGTTCCCATTATTAGGGTTCCATGAATTATAACAGTGTGAACTGAATATGCGTGAGCTGTTATACAGTGTCTCAATTTTATTAGAACCTGGGATATGTTTAAGGAAGACTAAAAGGTAAAAAAGTCTGAGGGGTTGAGTTTCTATAACAGAAGATTGGCAGTGGCGTCTATCAAAGTGTCAATAAAGTGTTTCGTTTTTTTTTTTTTTCTCTTGAGATTGGTGCCCAAAAGTGATCATCCGCTTCTTAGGAGCAGCTGTTCGGTTTTGAATGCCAATAGCAAAGCCCCCAAGTTCAAATGAATGAAAAAAATAGATTTGAGAGAAATGAGAGTGCAGCGGATATATCATTTAAATAGGTTGCGAGCGTGCTCTACAGCAATAGCATGACAGGAAAATAACAAGAGGTTACATCATTGGCTGTATATCTGGAAAGTACGATTGAAATCCATCTTTAATCAAGACTGGTGGTCTCACAGAAATGCTACTGCTACTGCAGAGAATGATCACCTCAGCTACAGAGTTATGGGCATATACTGCTTGAAAACATATTCATGGTTAGCTTGTTGCAGTGGGGAGTATGACAGATCCCCCTTTGTAGCTCATTAGAAGATTTAAAGGATAAAGAGGGAATCATATGCAAGCACACACTGTCTTAATGTGCCCTTTCCCCCCTAGATGTTTGACTGGCATGTTTAACGGTAAAACTAACACTGTTATCAGAATCTGTGGTGGAAGATCAATCATAAGGTTTCACTTGTAGGTGTCACTTTTGGGATGCATTAAGCTGAATTGGTTCGGTAGAAGCATACAGTTAATTCTCTGGGTAGCTGTAGCCTTTTTTATTTTATTTTTTTTACAATGTCCATGGACAACTTTGGTATGGAAAATCTTTTAATACGTAATGTAAGCCTGGCCGTTCTCCAAGACGCTGGGCTGCCAGATTCGGCTCTAAGCAGCGTTTTGCCATCTCTGTGGTATAAGAAGGTTTTGTCTCCTTTGAGTGATAGGGCTCTGCATTGGGCTGGAGAAGCTAATGTCTGAATGGATGTGGTAGCTGGCTGGGAGTGATGCTGCCGTTAGAAGTGAAAAATGTTTTCCCCGAGTCGCTTGTGCACTGGGCCGTGGAATGCAGCACCTTTTCATAATAAAGGTGATGAATTTAATCGTGAACCGGCAGCCAAATGGAAATTGCAGACCTTGATACGGTTTGGGGATGGGAGGGGGGGGGGGGGGGGGGCAGAGAGTGGGTGAGGAGGTAGGAATATTGCTTATGAAGTGACTCTTGAGAGAACAGGCTTTACATTTGCCCACCCATTTCAACATTGAGAGGGAACTTGAAATTGCTGGGTGTTTTGCTCTGGCCTGTTTAATTCAGATAAATGGCACTTCCAGGATTCCATTTCTTACACGCTGCAGAAACTGTTTGTTGATTTTTTTTTGTTTTGTTTAAATGGTAAGTTAACCGCAAATCATCTTGCACTGCACATGTAGTTTCTGTATTTTCTAGTCATGAGGTTCTTTAAGATGTATTTCACAGATTTAAAATACATTTAACAGCCTGTTAGTTTCACTTCCTTTTCTCCCCTACCACCCTCCCAGGTAAAAGTCACTTGTATTGTAAATGCAAAAAAAAAAAAAAAAATTGAAGCGGCTAATGAAACATTATATTTTAAATCTGATTCAATGTGCGAGATACAAAAAACATGATAAATGACCAGCTATCACGGGTCGAATTTTGGTGTGTCTGGTACAGTAAATCTTAAAAGTCAATACATAGTTGGCCAGAGCAGCAGGTCTGTATTTACAAGGCTTGTACTGTTGTATTTTTTTGTATTAATTTTAATTCACTATATTTATATACTGACATAGCAAGTGGCATTATTTTTAATGGGTTTAAATACCCTTTTTTACTGCTGACTGGATGCTGGGTCACAGTACTTGTTGCAAGTGTTGTGTGGTGCAATGCCAGTACAGATTCTGGTTGAGATGCTTGCTTACAATGTCAATCATCATGTTAGAAAGTGGATGATATTAGATATACCAGAATGCATGCAGCTTGTTGGTCCAGGAATGTCTTTGAAACTCATTTCATCCTCTACTTCCATTATTGAAAGTTTACCAATGAAGATGAAAAATTCCTTTCATTTAGTTTAATCAAATTGGAAATAATCATTTGAAACGGCTTTGTTTGTTGTTGATTAAAACTCTGAAAATATTTTTTCATTATATGACAATGAGAAACGATAGGAAAAAAAAAACAATAAGAAAACCCCCCCCTCAAACTCAATTTCTGTTTAATAATGTACAATATAAAATGTAATTTGATAGCATAGCAGTCATTCACAGCACCTAATGTATGCTTCAGTGGTCCTTTTTACAATTTTAAAGTTTCCATTAGCATACTAATGAATTAGCATTCATAAGAACCATTTTGTATCATAAGACATCATTAAAATGTGAGTGACAGATAATGCAATCCAGTGATCTCATACAGCGCACATACTCTAATGTAGTTGGTTGATATTGTAAGCAGTCACATTTTATCTTTAAAATTGTTCTAAACCACAGGTTGCAAGCCCCTCATCTCCAGTCTCATCCAAATAAGTTGATCAAGCAGTTCCTACCCAGCTGATTTCTAGCCATTTACAACACATAGGGAATCCCACTGGGATAACCACAGATAATGTAGATCAGTGGTACTCAACTCTGGCCTTCAAGATCCGTTCCAGTCCTGGTCTTTATTCCAGGCTTATTCAGCTTGTGTGGTATGCATTGACAACATGTGACACGCACTGAAATGGCAGACAGGTAGCAATGCGTCAGGTACAGAGCTCAGATCAGCAGACTGATTACCCTCCTCTGAGACAAGCACTGTGCAATTTGCACACACTGATCTCTTCTCAAGTGTCTTATGTGCATGAGAGAACTTGCCTGGAAATCTCACATGGGCCATTGTGGATGTCTGGTATGTACTCACCAAATAACAGCCCTGTGTTATTTTGGATTCATGTAATGAAATATGTCATCACAATCCAAGATTTCTGTTTGTTACGCAATATTTAATTTATTTGCTAAATTATTGCCTTTTACAAGTTAGAATACACACACACACAATTTTTTTTTCATAAGGCTTAATTACAGCATATTATGTCATATTTTAATTGTTTATGTTATGATAATAAAACTGTTTCAGGAAATATGTGTTGTTTGTCTCTTCATTGCATAATCCTTTTTGTTAGATTTAATAAAAGCATTTTATGTTAGATAAAAGTATTCATTTTGCCAGTTTAAGGTTTTTTTGTTTTCACATGATCTCAGACTGATGTTGATGGTTACTGAAAAGCTTAATTTTGAACTGCAGTTAAGGGACAGTCATTGCATACGACAAAAACATTTGCTCTGAGAACCTCAGTGCTGCTAACAATCAAATTTATGGTTTCAAAAACCCAATAATACGATTGGTAATTAGATGCTGTTTTTTAAGAACATAGTCAGATGGATAAACCAGTGCTAGAGAGAGAGAGAGAGAGAGAGAGAGAGAGAGAGAGAGAGAGAGGGAGAGGGAGAGACAGAGAGAGAGACACAGAGAGAGGACTTTGTACTTCAAAGCCTGTTTGCAATAGGTGCGTGATTTTGTGTATAGCCAGAGAGTAAGTGACACTGCACCACCTTTAATTGTCTCCAGTGACATCCATGTGTTTGCTTGTCAGGCCTGCGGGGCAGATCTGGTTCTTTGGCTTTCACTGTTATTTAAACTGGTGGCAGTGTTTGCTTTTATGTATATAAATAGACAGGGTAACCTTTTCTCTGGGTCTAGAGTTTAGTAACATTGCTCCTTCATTTGGAAGTAGGTTAGCGGTCCTGTTAAACTCATAGCTTTAGAAATGGAAATGTGCTTTGTTTCAACAGCACACATACATTGTATATTCTTATATTTAAAAAAAATGGTTTACATTAATCACAACAGCATGCAGTTTATTACATACTAATTTGATTACAGTCCACTACACTGCAGAATTATTAACCTAACAAATGACTCTTGTCAGGTCTGTTATTCTGTTGGTGGAAGTGCAAAGCAGACTCGGACTGCACGTTGATTCCCAAGGATTATGGGTCATCACCATTCATGAACCGTTTATTTATTATTATTATTATTATTATTAATTTCTTAGCAGACGCCCTTATCCAGGGCGACTTACAATATATCACATTATACATTATTTCACATACAATTACCCATTTATACAGTTGGGTTTTTACTGGAGCAATCTAGGTAAAGTACCTTGCTCAAGGGTACAACAGCAGTGTCCCCCACTGGGGATTGAACCCACAACCCTCCGGTCAAGAGTCCAGAGCCCTAACCACTACTCCACACTGCTGCCCACATTTATTTAGCTTCTTCCGATCTACACATAGTCCATAAACCTCACAAGGCTTGTTACAGTCATCTCATGCATTCATACTTCTAAGACACATAAGACACTGGAGAAGAGATCAGTGTGTGCAAATTGCACAGTGCTTGTCTCAGAGGAGGGTAATCAGTCTGCTGATCTGAGCTCTGTACCTGATGCATCGCTACCTGTCTGCCATTTCAAAAGCAAAACCAGGATTACAGTTTTACTGGGACGCCTGGTAACACTAATGTAGTTTCCCCGATACATTTCGTTTTTTGCTCTACTTGTTTCCTCAGAATATGAACTAAACTATGAGCAAAATGTTTACTTCCGAGTCAGGTTACCTTGTATAGTTTGTTTCCTATGTGCAAAAAGTCCGAGTCCAGCAGTTGTTCTCATTGACGTATAGCAAGTGAACCAGACTCGGTGCGTTTGCCAAAGGGACCGAGACCACCTCTTTAGGTGGACTCAGTATGGTTTGTTTCCCAAGTGGACTTTGTTGTACACACTTCACACCACACATACTGAACTGTACCGAGTGCGGACCAAACCCTCTAAACGGACCCAGTGTGAACACAGCATCAGTTTACCCTTCTACTTGTCCTCACAGGGGAGCAGTATCATAGTGGATGTTAATGTTAGCACTCAGTCTCGCCAAATGAGCCCTATTCATTGTAGCAGTTGGTTCAGAACAATAAGGGGCAGAGGAGTTTCCTATGTGAAATTTATCAAAGGCAGGTGCCCTGGACAGCTCTAAAATGGAACATTAGACTCTCTTGTTGCAAGTACATTCTTGCAAAAATGTCTGTATCCCAATCCTAAAACACTATTAAAGAAAGACCTTTATTTGCTGTATATGAACGAAGCAATGAGCAGTGACGGCACTGTATTTCGGCTTTCGAAAATCTATCAAATGCTGTGAGTTCAATAACTAAACTCGCCAAGAATTGTGTTCAGTCTAGTAGATGTAGTAAAATATTTTGCATCACGCACTGCTCAAAAACAGCGTACAGTAAGTTTTAAAAACATATAAACATACAGATTTAATTAATGTTTTTCTAGATCTCTGCCATAACAGCCAGTCATGAAAATGTTACTAGTTTACGTTAGACATCTAGGCAACAGGAATTGTCTGTAAATTGAGGTCAAACTATTGTAAGCACTGAGAGCCACCACAGGCAGATACAGCTTGTACAGCATACACTTTAGCAACAAGCTTCTTATTGCAGAAAGATGAAATGGGAAGCTGTTTCCTTGTACTTAGATTTGAGAAAAGTGTTTTCCTAACCCAGCCAGTCGCTCTTAGAAGACACCCCTACCTCTTATTAAACCGTCTATCCTGAGGAAGAGAGTCCAGGCTGCAGGAACAGGAACAATCTGAAGCTGGAAGATGGGAGGTCAGCTTACATCTGGAATTACATACTGCTGTAGTGTTCTTTATGAAAGACAAACGGGTAAACAAAGTGAAGAATGTCCATCTCTAAAAGTAGAGATTCGTAGAAAGAACTGTATCTCTATAGATGTAGAGAAAAAAAGTGCTGCACTTTAAAGTTGAGTTTCGAAAAGAGTGGCATGGTACAAATAGAACTGAATGTTTTCCTGAGACCTCGCTCTGTCTGCACTCTCTCATCTCCACTGTGATCCATTGTAAATGAAACCTGCAAGATGAATCAGAACTCCATACATACTTTGTGCAGCTCATCAAAAGAAGACATTCATGGAAACCAACAACCAGGCCAATGTGTTGTAACCAAGAGAATATGCTATTAAATAATGCTAAAGTCTGCTAAATAAACAAATGATAATTAAACAATTATCATGTTATCATGTTATTACCATTTCCTGAAAAACACAGTACTTTGGCAAACATCTATTTTGACTGAAGAGTTTCTATTTTATTGAATGCATGTTTTTTTAAAATATTGCACTTCATTCATTTATGGAATGGAATCAAATTGAAACCCTCTGCATGCAGTATCTTGATTGTTTTAGTTTTAAGACAATTCTCTCTTTCTAAGTTAAATAGTGAGGCAGTCCTAATTGAGGATGAACTGGTTTTTATGTTATGAACTGGCCACTACGAGGATGTGTAATGTAAACAAATAAAATAAAATAGGAATTGCACAATACACTTCCAGATTTTAGTTGCACTTCTGTAAGTGGTGTGGGGGTTTCAGAAACATCAATCCCAGGACCAATAGAAGCAGGTCTGCAAACTGATGTTATAATTGGTAAGATCTCAGACTTGCATTGATCCCCGAATGCTAATATAGTAAAATCAGATAAGGTTTGATGTTGTGAATTGTTTCTGATAGTAAAAGGGTTAGGTTTGAAGATGATCTGTTGAGTGCGGTTGCACTCTGGGAAAGGAAGTCCCACCTAATATTATCATTATTATTAAAGAGTAAGTAGTGGGGTTCTGACAAAAAAATATAGCGTTATGTGTCCCCACGTGTTGCTACAACACAATTTACCTGTAATTATTATTTTTATTGTTAACATCCTGACAACTTTTTACACTTATATCTTTAAAGTCTGTTTCAAAGCTTTTTTTTTCAAAATGTCCGCTCTAGTGCACTGATAGTTGGGGTTTTTTTGGGCACTTCTTGCGCCCCCTTGGATTGCTTCGCGCCCCTCCTGTTGAGAACCACTGGGTAAATGTGTTGGATTAGCTACTACAACACTTCATATAAGCTGCTCATGTATAGTTTACTTTGAGTTGTTGTGATCACAAGTTTTTGAAGATTCTGATCAATGTGAATTAAAGATTGCTAAATGTCAAGCTTGGTTTCTTCTCACCCAAACTAAGCTATATTAAGTTGTCAAAGTTGTTAGTGGAAAACACTATTGGAGGCTTTGAGTAAATTGTTGATGCTCATAACATCGATATGTATTGTAACTCTTGAATGTGTCTAAGACATCTGACTTTTTACACGTATAACTTTTAAAGTCTGTTTCAAAGCTTATTTTTTTCAAAACGTCTGCTCTAGTGCACTGATAGTGTAAGGATTATTGACCACATTGTCAAATAGGTAACACAGCGATAACGATCTACCATGTGGTACGGAACTGAAAAGCCAGAGTACTAGTAATGTTTTTTTTTTTTCCTGCAGTGATTTAGAGGACAGATCTCAAACCCCAGTGCATTTGAAAAAAAAGCTCTGAAGTACTATACAATGCTATACAATGCGTTGCTGCTTTGAGGTTGCATGTTTGCTACAGAAGACAGAGAAGTGAAACGCTAGGTAGAATTGTTTTGTTGGCACCAGTACAGGAGATTTCTTTGACTACAGTAGTTCTGTAAGATATTAAATATCTGTAAGTAATCTAGGGGCTTTACTCCAGTTTGCATCAATGTATTGTTCAGTTTGTAGCTACAACAATGTGTGCAATTCAAACCAAAAGAACAAAACAAAGGCTGTTGTCAGTTGCTAAGTATCATTTTCTAAGGCAGTTTAAAGTACTTTATATATATATATATATATATATATATATATATATATATATATATATATATATATACACACTGCTGTGCAAAAGTCTTAGACATTTTTCACATTTTTGTGGGGGGGTGGGGGGGTTTATACTACAATAGAATCAAGATTATTAGCAGCAAAATCTTTAAGGCTTTGTGTAGAAAAGGCAGCTGATCTCATTAACATTTTTGTTCTGTATTGTCACTCATTAGGTCTAAGCCTTCATTATATCTAACTGCTTCTCACTGGTAGGCCAAGTAGAAGTCAAGCTCCATGACCCTGTGAGGATAAACAGGATTAAATGTTCATGTACAGTATGGCTTAAACATACCAATGCGCTGGGGGGCCTGATCAACTAGAAAAAAATAATTAAAACATTGGATTTTATTATCACTGTCAATTATTTCATCCTCAATTTCGCGCCTAATAAATTCTACATGCCCCCACCTTCCTCTGAAGAAAGTTACTACAGTAATTGAATCGTTTTTGTATTTTCTTTCTTCGTGTCCTTGTTGAGAAATGTTACGTACAGTACAGTAAATCACTGTGTTCATTTCAATCTGTAGAAACCAAAACATACTTCACTTTCAGTGGTGTCTGGGTTGCTTTCTTTTTTTTTTCCAGCAATGCAGTGTGCCTTGAAAATACTCCATGAGGTTTAACGTTTGTCATGAAAAATGATAATTTCATTACAGTCACTGGCACTTGAGAAAACCCTGATTTATAACCACCAGCATTATTTAACCAAACTACTAAAAGTGAAGCTCAGAATGAAGTGAAATTGTGTGGGTTGATCTCTGCTCTGATGGTACACTGGGTGCACCTCACTCAGCTCATTTGCTACCATCTATTGTTTAGTATTATTATTATTATTTATTTCTTAGCAGACACCCTTATCCAGGGCGACTTACAATCGTAAGCAAATACATTTCAAGTGTTACAATACAAGTAATACAATAAGAGCAAGAAATACAATAACTTTTGTTCAAGTGTGACAAACCACAATTCAATAATACAGCAGATAATAGTGATAGTTACATCAGGATATGATTAAATAGTGATAGTTACATCAGGATATGATTAAATACAAAATACTACAGGTTAAACACTTGGCAGATTACAGTATTCTGAAGTACAGGATTAAATGCAGTAAAATAGGGGGCAGATAAGAGCAAAATAAAGCACATTTAAATGAAGGGTGATAGTGTCCCAGGATACAAACAGATGAGTTCTACAGGTGCTGTTTGAAGAGGTGAGTCTTAATAAAATGAGCTAATGGATCTTCTGTTTCGTTTAGAGCCTGTCTGTTAAATACTGTGGGATACGAACCTCAGGGGGCCTGTACGATACCAAAATAAATACATTATTATTATTATACATTTTTAATTTTTTTTGGTAGAACATATTATATTAGCTGCAATATACATTATATTTTCTGAATAAATAAGCATAGAAAAAAGGTGATGAGGAAAATGTTTCTGGAGGGTAAGAAACAAGTACTTCATCAAGTTATATACTTTCCTGTTAGTCAAAAGGAATAGGGCGCTTAATCAAATTATCCAAAGTTGAACTTTCTTTAAGTGATTCCCCACTTAAAATATTAATAATACTGAAAATAACTCAAGAGCCATCTGATCAAATGCTCTTTCTTGAAACTGCTTAAATTCCCAAATTGTCTGCATTTTGTGGGTGTATCTGTACCTACCACCAAGGTTTCATGCAAAATTCCCTCAAGATTTTTCCTTCTTAAAAAAAACTCAATTTTAGTTGTTGGATTATTTTGCTACGAAGGGATCAACTAATAGTGGAGATCCACACTTCTGTTCTCCATAGTTATTGATAATTACCACTTATTTATTTTTATTTGCAACCATTGGCAACCATATGCCACCTTTAACTTAAATTGCATACGATAGCTTTCAGATACTGTACAGTATAAGAGAGAAAGAAGTGATCTCTCTTTAAAGAAAATATGCCAGTTTTTCAGGAGATTTAGATAATTTTGCCCAGGTTTCAATGCGGTGCGTCAGGATACAATTTAAACCTTGTTTTGTCCCGAGGGTTCTTTACCTCATGCATATCCCCAGTGTTAAAACATTCATGTTCAGCTCCATAGAGGCCCCAGCATAGTACTGTACAGAGGAGACAGCACTGGGCTAGCCTCTGGCTCCGCCGTGATCATTGCCTTTCAGTGCCGGCTCCTGATTAGCAGCCAGCCATGAGCTTGGAAGTAAACGATCACTGGGGACCATGATGATGTGTCCTGGTTCACTCCCCCTGAAGGGAAGCTGACCTTCCTGCCTCCCTCGATTGAGATCTTGAACCTCTTTACAAGACCTTTATCCAATATATATATATAATTTAATCATAATGTATCACTACTGAATTCATTTCTTTGTGGTCTGTTTACAGAAAATCACTGTAATCATGAAGGAAATATAGACTGCAGTCAAGAGAACGACTCCTTTGGTTATAACGCCTGGAGCGGGATTGCAATTGATCAGCCCAGTTACCAAAGGGGAAACCTGAAGAATCACCATTCACATCTGTACTGTTTTATACCCCTTTACTGTATATCCTACCTGCTGTTTTAGTTTCAAACCAATTGAGTACTTGAAGTACTTTTTAGCATCTGTAGAATGAAGAAAACCCATCCACAGAAAAGTTGATAAGGTGGAACAGTGTATTTTGTAAAGTAACTGGAACAACCCTAAAAGACCCTAACAACTGCTTTCTCTTTCCCTGGAGCGAAGGAAATGAACGTTCTGTTTGCTGGTTTGCTATTGATTTGGCTCTGTAGGTGTTTTTATTTATTTATTTTTGGTAATTCCCTTTGTTTATTTTTTTCCTTTTGTTTGTCTTTTTTTATATTGTTTCCCTGAGCTCCTGTGGAGTTTGCAAATGACAAACAGCTGCAGGTGCAGGTACTGTAGTAACAGGAGCATGACTGATTACATTATGGAGTGACTGAATTACATTAAGGCTTGAGAGAGTGTAGGAAACTGTAGATCTGAAACTATTTTTATTGCCATATCAGTCCTGGGGGTTATCCTAAAAACATACAAAACAAACATCCGCACAACAGTGAGGCATATCAGATCGGGAATAATAAATACATCACTTTGTTTTTACAACATTTTATTAAGATTAAAAAATAAAACTCACACGAGCATTTTACTAAATCTAATTGTTGCACTTGGCTAGTTTAAAGACTCTTCTAGGCTAGCATTTGAGCTTTAAAGATTAAGTACAAGCAAAACTATGTTGAAACGTTGCATATTCATAATGCAATCTTAAAACTGCCTATCGGCGATAAATGTCAAAGATAAAGAAAAAAAAAAAGACAAATATTAACACAGCTCTGTAAATCAGGCCCTTGTGTCTAAAGACAACAAATTAACTGTAGGCACCAAGGATGAAATCATCACACATCTACTGTAGCAGACAGGAATGAAAATCTAATTTCGGCATTTTACAATAAAGTGGATTATAATCGTCCTGTCAGGTGTTTGACTCGTCACATCATTTCCAGTTTTGGCACATGTCAGGCACAGGGACAGAAGTGCTGATCGGGGCACATTTTCCCTGCTCGATAGTTCAGTTACAACAGTTTTTATTTAATTTGTATTATTTTTTTTACAGTTGTTATCAGATGCACTTTAAAAAGGGGAAATGGGAATGTGCCATTGTCATTCATTATTATAAACTGAACTGGGGATATGAGGGGAGCCAAAAGATCTTGTCCAAACAGATTAGGCAGCAGATGAAATGATGAGAGCTATCAGCACAACATACACAGAAAGCAGCATGCATTTTTCAATAAATCTTGACTTGGCTCTATTATCTTGCTGTTCTAGCAGATTGAACTAATTGAAGTTGCACTTTGTTCACCAACTCTGCCAACTGCTTGGTGTTGCATATAGTAGTCCTATCTTTCTTTTTTCGTTCTTTTTTTCAAGGGTTCCTTGAAGCAGTTCCTTGTTGTAGCAGTTTTTTGGTGACTGATTTAAAGCACGGATTTCGGTGTTTAGTTATGCACAGTTGAAAGCAGATGCGCCTCTGCTTTTGTTCCACATACATTAAATCTACAGTATCAGCAAAGCCAGTTAAGCGATCATAATGTTGCTTCTTAATTTGCTTTACAAAACTTCCGAACGACTGAATGTAAATCAACTTTTTAAAAAACTTCCATTAAACAACAGTCATTGTAGAATTAAACAAAGTACTATTGACAGAATGAAGGCTAGGGTGCATAACTTTTAACCCCATGATCTCCAAAAGGTTGAACAAATCAGAGTGGAGCCATTATACTGTAATGACTATTATATTAAAAATAGGCTTTTTGTCTTTTTTCCTTCAGCTGCTTGGCATGTAATTTTAAAAAGCAGGGGTTGAAATGTATTCCCTGTGTCCAAATGACTGAGCTTATGGGTGTTATTCAAAACCGTAATCTCCTTTTCTCTTCATGAGCCCTCATTGCTAACTGCTCAAGCCCATACAGTAGCTTTCAGGTGGTTACTGAAATGACAAAATCCTTATGCAGAACGAACCAAATGAAACTTTCCCCTTACTGTATTTCAAAAGAACAGTTCAACCATACTATTCAGTAGGCAGTTTAAAATACATTAAAATGTTCGTGCCTGTGTACTTACTTGCTTATGCACTGTTCATTTATAATCCTAAATGATGTAAAAAAAATAAAAACCACTGTCAATTGTCAAAGTCTGTGTGATTGTCCAAAAATACTCTTTTTATCACACTGTACTTGGAAGTTTTGTGTTAATGTACTGTATTCTGTAGGCAATACCTCGGTCCATATCCAGTGTTTCTGAATAATGACCTAGTTTTGCTATGGAGAGCATCATCAGGGACCTGAAACTAACACTACAGTGTTATTTAAGCATTCTAAACCCATTGTGTGGATTATGTTGCACTTTCTAATTATTTTTGTGATTGATGTTCTCGTGTCTGGTATGTATATGTGTTGGGAAACATTTAGACAACATGTACAGTTCAATGGCTTTTAATCTTTGATTAAAAAGAAGGTATAAAGGATTACTTAATGTGTTCACTAACAGCTGTAGCTTTCAGGTGACTGGTGCCTTGCAATTAATTAAGTAGAGGTTAATAAAGTAAACAAAAGACAGCCTTGTACCCATATTACTGTTATGTTTTAATAACATGAGGATTCCTTAATATGATAACTTATTATCTTGAGTGCTTTTGCAAATGCATTTAGCTCTCTTAAATATGAATTAAATAATTCCGCACCTCACCAAAATAGATTGAACACTTTCCGCAGTGCACATCTGTATACATAATTATTATTATTTTTTTTACCTTTTTATTTTCACTGGCTGTAATAAACATCAAGTGAAATACAATAAGTGCTTGTCTTGCCATTCAGGGCAGAACACTGAAGGTATAAAATGCTTCCTTGCATTTATCACATTGATTAGACGCCATAGCATAATCTATTACTCTGTAGACTGACGCACCTTACTCAGTATTTCTTCCAGTTATAAAATAAAAGGAAAATAAACAAAACAAAACAAACCACAAAAAAGTAACTCATTGTGCTCAGGTAGAGCATTGAATGATTTTCATTAGTAATGGCTGAAACAAATCGAAGCATTTACAGCATTTGACATGTATCTGCAGGGTGGAGGTTGTAGAACTGCTCTCTTCTTTTCAAAACCTTGCTACGCAAATACTTTTATCGTCTGACCACTTTCAAACTAGGGGAGATTTCAGTTTCTTATAAATAATCCAGTAAGCATTAGAAATAGTTGACCATAAAGAAATACTTTATACCCTCTGAGTTTGCATCATATATGTTTTTGTATTAGTTTATTTTCCTCATACAGCATATGTGTTCTTAATCATCATTTAATAGTGGATTATTTGATTGTTTGTGAACTGTAGCCTATATTTTACCTTGAGGCAGTCTGAGCAAAGCCTGGGCATACATAACTAGTGCACACCCCTGATGGCATTTTTATCACAGAAATTCCACCTTGCTCTGGCTTGCTTAGAGACAGATACAGCAATAATTGATGATTAAAGACACATATAATATGAAACTAAACAAAGGGCAGCAGTGTGGAGTAGTGGTTAGGGCTCTGGACTCTTGACCAGAGGATTGTGGGTTCAATCCCCAGTGGGGGACACTGCTGCTGTACCCTTGAGCAAGGTACTTTACCTAGATTGCTCCAGTAAAAACCCAACTATAAATGGGTACTTGTATGTAAAGATAATGTGATATCTTATAACAATTGTAAGTCGCCCTGGATAAGGGCATCTGCTAAGAAATAAATAACAATACTACATCTGCTAAGAAATAAATTGATTTATACTAATTCAGGGGGTATAAATAATAATTTTAAGGTAAAGGTGCATTCATACTCGTTAAGCTTCAGTGTGACGAAAAAATACTGTAGCTGAAAAGTATCGCAGCGGCAAAATTTTAAAATGGCAAAATATCACTAGGTGAGCGATTATTTTGCAGCTGAGACATTTTTCCGCAGTGGCAACTCTAGCTCTAACCAATCAGATGGGTGGGTTGGGATTGCATGATACATCATATCTCATTATTATTTGTTTATTTAGCAGACACCTTTGTCTATGTCAGAACTATGCATTAGCTGCAGAATCACTTACAATAACGTCTCACCTGAAAGACAGCACACAAGGAGGTTAAGTGACTTGATCAAGGTCACCCAGTGAATCAGTGAGTGAGCTGGGATTTGAACTGGGGACCTCCTGATTACAAGCCCTTTTCTTTAACCACTGCACCACACAGCCTCCTGTATATCTGGATGAAAACTTCAGAATATCCATCAACATGATTTGTGTGATTAATATACACATGTAACAAGATGACATATTAATCCCAAATTACATTCAAAACATTCTGACCTGGTTTTATTTGGTGCCTGTTAGGGGTAATACAGTTATTAATATTTAATTCTGTAAGAACAGAAAGTGAAGGGGGAAAAATGAAGCTTTCATAAACATAAAGCAATGTTTTAAAAAACATAATAAAGGGTTGCCCTACTAAATGAACACATCTTTCATTGCCGTTTATTTAAAATGTAACTAAGGAATCTCACACATAGTGAAGCAATACATGTACATTTTAATTTTGTAACCTTTAAATAAGTTCACTATTCATGAATGACAAGGTAGCGTTGAGATGATGGGATACTGTTGCAGAGTACAATTCCTCTCGTTTCTTTCCTGGTCTGTAAATAACAATATTTAATACTTTAACTGCATACTGGACTGCATACTGCTAAACGGCATATAATTTAGTTTGAAATTCTTCCTCTTCCGTCTCATCATCACTGGAACTCCAGTCCATCATTTGTGGCCAGTTTGGCTGTATTATAGGGAATCAGTTAACTGGAGAGGAAATGTGCAACAGTACAGTAATTGTGAAACATGGATCTTACTTAATAATATCACATCTTTACTGGTGTGACTGAAAGGATCACTGTGTGTATTGGGCCATTCATGCAGAGGTGAGAAACTGACCCTAGGCTGCTTATACCGTTGCCATGTCATCAGGGACATCAACCACGCAGTTGTAAAAATGCCAGATAAAGGGCTGCAACTCAATGAGGTCACACCTCAGTTAGCTGGCTGGTTTAAGAGCAGAGTACAGTATATGGCACCTGGAAACTGAACACCAGTGTTTTCAACAGTATGACAGATCCCTTTACAACAGTGATTGAGCAGTTTTATTATTTGCAAGAGAGTAAGGTTTAATTATCAGGTCTGAATAAACTAAGATACAATTGAACCAGGCCCCATGACATTACAGCCCTCTTCAGCCCTCTTCACTCAGGGCTATAGACCCTTTGACTTCAGGCCAGCTGATCGAAGAACCAGGCACAGCCTTTTAATTGAGTCAGTCTGATTCCTGCAGTGCATTCTAATGACTGCTTCCTGCAAAGAATCCTTCATAAAGAGACACAGTGGAGGAGCGGCGCAGGGGGGAGGAGGAGGAACATAAATATTCTCTGCACCTGCACCCCAGCCGAATCTCTCTCTCTCTCTCTCTCTCTCTCTCTCTCTCTCTCTCTCTCTCTGTCTCTCTCCCTCTCTCTCTCTCTCTCTCTGTCACTGTCACTTTGTGTTTGTGGTAACCTGGGTGAGGATCCTATTATCATTCTTCTTGCTTTTACCCGTTCTGGTATAGAATTCATTTTATTTACAGTACTTGCTCACTTTTTAGATTGCTTTCAACCTTTGGAGGCTTTGAAATGATTCTGCCACATTTCTATGCATGATATCACGCATAACAGAATATAGCCCAGATACTGTATTTACACTTGATTTGTTAACACGCAAGAAGAAAGCATAAATTAGAAGGAGGTAATATCAATAGAAAAATGTCTTTCCCACATTTTTGGGTCAAATCAGATTTAAGAGTAATTTCAGTGGTTCAGGGGGTAAAGATCAGGACTTTTACATATAGGACAGGAATTTAAGGCTCAGATGGGGTCCTGTTACTAGTAACACTAGGAGTAACCGGCAGTGTTGTGGCAGGAATATTTTGAAAACAGTAAAGCAGTATGGGACTTTGAGATGTAACGTGTTAAAAGTCTTGGTTACTAGGCGCTTAGGTTATATGTAATTAAAACAAAACAGAAAAAAACAGTGAGTGATACTCAAAAATGGAAGTTTAGACAATCTTAGTGCTGAGATTATTATTATTTTTATTTTATTTTGTGTTTCATTCTTGCTTATCCGTGTTATTTATGAACAATAAACTAAAACAGTGAAATTAAGTGTTTAAAAAATACTGAGTTTACATGAAAACTAATTGAATTTGATAACTTGACAGTATGCTGCTCTCGAAGACCATAATTAGAAGAATTGTTTCAGACTACAGATTTGCTGTCGACTGGCAATTAGAATGCTACTAATTACTCAAGTTAAGAAATAGACTAACTGCTATTGTTTAATGTTTGAACTAAGCGGCTAGGATTACAATTTAAATCGCCATCTTAGTATTGGTGTCATGTGCTCTGAAATTATGTGTCTGAATATTAATCACAGTGAGGAGCAGGACTTTTTAAATTAATATTGTGAGTTAACCTGATATAAAAAATGTGTTTCACAGAGTCAGCTCTTTTCTATTGTAATGATTTTTGAAAGCTAAGCAGACGAATGTGGACTCTAATAGTATTAACAGTTGGTGATTGTTGGTACTGGGCAAAAAAAATAATCCAGGTGATATTATAGTAAAACTGTACCGTATGCTACAGGTACATATGTCATTTTACCAGACTGTGACAGGGTAGTGTTGGCAATGAGACTCGGAGACCAGGAAGTTGTAGTTTAAGCGCTAATGTGCATTTTATTCATAATACAAAAAGCAACAACCCTGCACAGCACCATACCTGCACTATCACTAAGTCTAACACCTGTGATCACCCTTTTTATACATGTGTGGCCCACGTGTTTATGCAGGAAGGAATTTCACTCCCTCCCTGCCACCTAATATTCCCCACACACCACACCGGCAGTGCAGACCCTTCCACTTCTTCTGTTTGTGACAGTTCCTATGAAGTAGTGCTTGAGACTTGTAACAGTCCTGCTCCCAGTCCTGGGTTCCAGAGCTTCCCTGGTTTAGGTATATTATTGTGATAGTAGTTTGAACAATCAGGTCCCTGGTCACACTTATCACAGCACGAATAAGTCAGACCTGAGTCTGTAGGCTTTACTAATGTAAGTAAATACATAAACAGAAGTAACCACTGCATTAAGTGACTGCTCTTATTTATGCATGCACCCTGTCATTAAAAACAACAACAACAACACACATGAAATTCCAGACAGATTTCTGATCTGTGCATTTAACATGTCCTGACATAAAACACAAAGACCGTCTTCGTATTTTCAATGCAGATGCAGCCGGTCTCAGCTTACTGTACTGTAAGTGCAAAATAAATAAATAAATAAATAATGACTTGGTGCAGCCTTTTTGTGTTTGAGGACAAAGTTTGTTGAGCCAGCTGTGTCAAGGCTATTTAATATTACTGCCTTCTAAGCCAAGGAAAGAGGAAAAAAGTGTCTCTTTAAATGTCACATCGTCTAATAAAAGCTGTAAATGTACTGCAGTCCCTTATCAGGAGACCTCTGTTACAGATACAGCAGGCTGCAATATGTACAGTTGCTGGCTGCAGCTGTGTTGCTCTAATAAAGCAGCTTCCACAAAAGCTGAAGCCAAACATATTGATTGCGCTGAAGGGGGATTGGTTTGGGTCGTGACACCAAATTAATGGTCTGATAATGTTAAGTGATACCCCTGATGGTCGTATAATTAATGGTCTGGCAGTTTCAGAGCATGCACCGATAATGGAAGTTCCAGACCTTGTTACGAAAACCGGACCCCAGTGTCATTTAAATGATTTTATGTAAATGTTTAATAGAGTGAGGGAAATCCGGAATGCAGCATTAACAAGCTTCACACATTGGAGGAGAAAGAAAACCTACGTTGAAATTAGGCTAGGGAGTATTCTATTAAAAAAATAGTAGCTGCTACGACCAAATCGTAGCCTTTGACATCTCTGCATTATGATTTGCACATCCTTAATATACTGTACATATGTATATAGAGAGAGATATGTTAAATACATGCCAGTAGCAATCCACAGCATTCAGTTATTCTGCTAGTATCACTAATTCATGTATCAATATTGTTAACTGAAGGACTGAATTAACTATACAATTATGGGTAATATGAAATATTTTAAGTATCAATCTATGTTAAACTTAAGGGTTTTTATTAACCATTCCGTGTTGCCAAGACGCTGATTCTCTGCGGACATCTGCTGTCCCACTGGTCCGTCTGCGTTGGTGTTGTCGGAGTCTCTCTCTGAGTTTGACCCTTTTGATTTGGAGGTATACGGCTCTAATTGATACGGGAGACAATCCCTGTTTTCTCTCTATATATCAGATCCATCACTACATAATTCACATTCATAAGAGGTGTCTGAAACTGATAAAATTAGCCTACTCTCACTTTCACTATCGCTGTCCATACTGGCAGATGCAAGGAGCCTGAGGTTATAGTCTCCTGGCCCCACACCAGGAAATGGAGATCACCCTTTGTGTATTTCCGGGTATTATTTGATTCATTGTAGCGCAATTAAACATAATTTGGTAAACCGAATGTGATTATATGTTCAAGTGAGTCCCGTCTTCATGTCACTCCTGACTACAGAATTATAAAGGGGGAGCACTGTAATAAGAATGCGTTCATTTTTGTTTCGTGAAATGCAGGGTTGGCTCCAAATTTTGAAATTCAGATTTTACAACCTTGTGTAAGCTTGTAGCTTTTAAGTGCCCTTTCATTCATTTTTTATTAATTGAGGGAATGTGTTTGTGTGTTTGAACTGCTTATAAAATAGTGATAAAACTTGGTTAATTTCACATGTTATTGTGGTTATCATAAAGCAAAATCATATTTTACAGATAGCATGCACATGGACCCTTTGCACTTTCTAAGATACCATCTGTCAGTCACCCTTCCTGTTTTAACCATATGGTAATCAACAGTTCAAACTACCTTTTGAATTTCAATACTTTAGTTTTGTGTTGACCAATGATGTAATTCCTTTTTAAACAACCCCTTGGTATTATCTACAAGTGCATGCTACTGTATGTTGGTACGAAAGCACGTTTTTGGGGGCAAGCAACACCATTCGAGCCTCGAAAGTTTAATATAGTATCAACAGGCTTGGAAAACCTTACATCCTAGTATATATTTAGCAGACTGGTGCTAAGTATAACCTGTAAGTTCATGTGTAAGATCTCCAGACTGACACTTTATACTAGTGCTGGGACAAATATACTAATATTCTAATTAATATTTTTTTTACATGTGTTCGGATACAAAAATCAGCTGTTCGTATTTGTCGAAATGACAAAAATACCTTGTACTTATCTACCGCCTCACCAGAAGATGCAGTTTCAAAAATGGCACATGAAAAAGAGCTCTGTGTGATATGTGAGATTAATATATATAAAAAAAACACAGGATCAGCACAGCAGCTCTTAAGCCTCTATTAAGTTTTAGACAGCAAAAAGTAAACAAACCAGATTATACGCACACTCATAGTGATCTCTATGGAAGGCAATCTGGGTCAAAAACGCATTGTGCTGCTTTAGAGTGAGTCAGAATCTCATGGGACAGAAAAAAAGACCTCGCTTAAACAGTGCCCAAGTTGCTGGAAATAGTGTTTTTTATATAGATTTTATATATTATATATTTTTTGTTCTGACTTTCTGTTGTGTGGAATTTAATAAACGAGAACCTAAATAATTTGTTTTTTTCCCCTTCATGTTACAACGCCATTTCAACGTTGGTTTTATTTGAAGTGTTTAAAGTTCAATTTCAGGCTCCCGAGTGGTGCATCCATTAAAGGCACTCCGCGTGGAGTGCAGGATGCGCTCTATAGCCTGGACGTCAGCAGTTCGAGTCCAGGCTATTCCACAGCCGACCGTGGACAAGAGCTCCCAGGGGGCGCCGCACAATTGGCCGAGTGTCACCCGGGGGGGAGGGTTTACGTCAGCCAGGGTGTCCTCGGCTCACTTCGCACCGGAGACCCCTGTAGTCTGGCTGGGCCCCTGCGGGCTTGACAGCTGCATTGTCATAATGTATTTCAAACAATTGACTGTCATCAAAAAGACAGAGTGACACTTATTAATACTTATTTTAGACCAAATGTAGTTAAACTGAGATGATGCATCAGGACTTTCCAGATAGGAGCTGTAACTCAATTTTAAATAACTATTATGTGCTACTAGGATATCTGTACATATGTAATTCTTGTATTTGAAATAACATAAAAGTGTCTGCATTTTTATCAAGAAAAAAAGACAAAATAAAAAAAAAAACACACTTTGAAGGATGAAATACAGCAACGCTGTGCAGCCAAATCTTGATATACTTTGAAACCTACAAAGGTGTTGGATTAAAGGTAAAGGTGTGAATTATTGTGCTCTGCCAATAACATTGAATGCACTCAAAGGGCTTTATTTACGAAAGGGAACTCAATTTGTGAGCCTAACGTGCGCAATAAATCAAAATGTAGTGCCCCTTTTACTAACAGAGAACACATTCATTTACGTGCACGGTATTTGGCTAATTTACATACCATACCATGCACGCTACGTGTATTCGTTAATTGAATGTACACAATAATGTCACCCCCAGCACCCCTAGTTCCAGCGCCCCTAATTGTGATATCAAAAGCCCCAGCAGTCCTGGCAATTATTTTGGTCAGTAGCTTATTGTGAAGGTGGAGGTGGCTTACATTGACCAAAAATGAGCAATCAACAGACACAGCACTCAGCAGCAGGGGACAGGCAAATGCAACTTAAAATGAAACTGCACCACTTATTTTATTTTTAACATGTATTCCTTGTCTGATGTAAAACAGAACAAAAAAGGCCTTTTCCTTTCTCCTTTAATGCATATACAATAAAAGTAATGCTGTGCAATGGCGTATTTTTCTTTTTGTTCGGCTTACTCGAGAAATATTGATTGATGAGACATAGCCTCAGTTTTCTTCCTTGTCGGCATTGCCACCCTGCAGAGCAAACCTGTCCTCTGTGTGTGAAATTTAATATAATTACACGTGAGCTTTAGCAGGGTTTTTTGTGTAAATTGCAGTTTATTAAATATGTTGCAGTTTAAAGCTGAATGACATAGTTTAAAATAAATAGTTAATACTCTAAAGCAGGGGTGTCAAACATACGGCCCGTGGGGCAATATTTGGTGGCCAGCCCATTAGTTTATAAAATTTCACTGATGTACTGACTACGGTATCATTTTGGAATTCTTCTTTAAAATAACCTGCCTCTTTAATATAACACGCGTATTCAACGCTACATTGTATGAATGACATTCCCATTAAGCCAATCACAGCTCACCGAGGTAGTAAAATAGACAATTAAATAGCACACAGGATCCATTTCCTCATGGCCGCATAATTTTGATTCGGATAGTGAAGTGAAGGCTTGTTTTTACTTTTTTTATTTTATTTCAAACTGATTACCCACAAATATCTGTTTATCAGGTGGGAACCCTTATAAATGTTTGCCGTAGTAAAAACACATCAAAGTGTAATAAAGCCAAGTGAAAGCATGGTAAAGCATAGACAAGCATTGTAAAGCACATTAAACAAAACATGGAAAACCATGGTTAACTGTGGTACATGCATAGCATAACCACAGGAAAAGCAAGGGAAAGCTGCACAGTTAGCATGGTAAACTTTTATAACGATACATTTTGAATTTAAGGTTGAATTAACAGATCTACAATATATTGCAATTCTCACATACTGTAGTGCGTTGATGTGTCACTTCTCTCTCCTATCAAGTCTCTTACATTATCTACAGTTTTAGGTGCCTTTACAAAGATAGTACCCAGAAATTCCAAATTACAAGCACAGTAGCATGCAAATATCAGTTCAATGCCCTGGAGAGTAAGCAACATGTGTTTTTTTTTAATTTATTTTTTTTATAAATTTAGTCGTTGCCAATTATTTTTATTATTTTCTCCCAATTTGGAATCGCCAGTTATTTTATTATGCTCAGCTCACCGCTACCACCCCTGCGCTGACTCGGGAGGGCAAAGACGAACACACGCTGTCCTCCGAAGCGTGTGCCGTCAGCCAACTGCTTTTTTTTTCACACTGCGGACTCACCATGCAGCCACCCAAGAGCTACAGCGTCGGAGAACAACGCAGCTCTCGGGCAG
The DNA here is from genome assembly GCF_902713425.1 of Acipenser ruthenus. Taxonomy (NCBI): domain Eukaryota; kingdom Metazoa; phylum Chordata; class Actinopteri; order Acipenseriformes; family Acipenseridae; genus Acipenser; species Acipenser ruthenus. The sequence continues at coordinate 5,652,456 of NC_081194.1, forward strand.
CTTACAGGCAAGCCCGCAGGCATCTGGCCAGACTACAGGGGTCGCTGGTGCGCGGTGGCCGACCTAGCCCTCCCTCCCCCCTGGGCGACGCTCGGCCAATTGAGTGCTGCCCCCTGGAAGCTCTCTTCCTCGGTCGGCAAAGGAATAGCCTGGACTCGAACTCGCGACGTCCAGACTATAGAGCGCATCCTGCACTCCTTGGGAGCCCCGTAAGCAATATGTATAAAATAGAAGTTTTCTTTTTTGTACCAGTCGGACCCAAATTGCTATTTGCTATATCTGTAGTGGTTATGGTACTGATAACAATATGTCAGTGTTTGATCCTATTATCACAGCTGACAGTTAACTGTGCAGGGTAAATTGTTGTAAACACTACCTGCAAAAAATAAGGATGTTGTTAAATATTTTAAAGGTTGTATTCTAAATTGTTGTTCAGTGTGGCGGGATGGCCTCAGTGGAAGTGTATTTCAGTTGTTGGTTTACCATTGATCTGTACCTGAAAACTGTCACAGGGTTAAACAGTATCTAAAAGCACATCAAAGGCTATCTGCATGAAACAAAGCTGCACTTCAACTTTGTACAGACATTCATTAACACAAAGGCTGTTCTATAAACATCTTATTAATTATTCTATTAACAATTATAGGATATGATTAGAAATAATAAGACTGTTATTATACACTTGCTGTTGTTTTTTGCTATTTGTTTATAATCATTTATAACGGATATAGTCTGTCTGTCTTTTCAGGTCTGTTTGTCTTTCTATGCCTGTCTGTCTTTCTGTTTGTCTGTCGGTCTGTATGTCTGTCTCACCAAATTTTATGGGGCTACATTGCTTTTGCAATACAGTTATTTTACACGTTTGCCCTAGTTTTGTTTTTTTGCTATTATTTATAATCACGTATAACGGATACCTAGACTAAGTGTTACAAATATTTGTCAAGAGATGATTTTCTACAGTATGTGCGGTGGATTCCGTTCATGGTGACCTACTTATTCCTGGTACTGACACTTAAAAGTTGTTGTTTATATTTATATTATAAATTAAACCCTGATATTGATGCAGAGTCATCTAAAAGAGTTTTATATGTTACAAAGTAGTTAAACGTTTTATGTTTAGTGTTTTATTTGCTGTAGTGTGCACTGAACTATTAGCTCAGCTAATTTTAAGAACAGTAGAATAGAGCCACAATTATTTAAGGTAGTTCCTCATTTCATAACAGCTCCTGTCTATTGCTTTCCAGAACGAGAACTGGGGTGTAACCTCTTCATATATAATAAATACAGGCTACTGGGCAATATTTTGGGGTAAAAAGCATGGCAAACCAACACAATTATCCCTACAAAAATACAGTAATACACTTTTGTAAGGGTGGGTTCAAAGCAATACCATTTATCACATGCAGTGTCTGGTCTCTGAAGTAATTAGTCTATCCTGTTGAACTGAGTGCCAGTCAGAATGACTACACTATGTAATTCTGCTTGGCTGTAATTAAATGTTTCACTCCTCCAATGTTTGCCCCTGTGAATTGCTCTCGAGGATTAGTTTTTTTTTTTTTTTAAAGTAATAGCATTATACAACGCACTGTAGCTGGGGACTTAGATATTTAATGTATTTTATGAAATATTAACCAAGTTGATGGTTTTAATTATAATTCCTACCTTATTAAAGCCACCCCAATCTTCCTCAGGAAATGAACGCTGTTGATTTAAGAAATGAAAGTTATTACTCTTCCCATAAATCAAAGAAAGAAATTAGATTATCTGAATAAAAAAAATTTAAAAAATGTGAACCTATAAAATGGACAGTGTAGATTTCAATTAAAGTATCCAGTGTCCTTCAGGCCTTCAAAGGTAAGTGCTAGTGAATATTGCATGATAGTTAAATTTAACTTTTTATTATGTAGGGATATTGGAGCACTGTGTTTTATATCACACTTTTGGCAATTTATATTTTAAACATGCTTTTCTGTACATCAAAATGTAATTTGCAGATAGCAGTCCCTAATCAGAAAGCTTTACTGTAGCTTGTAATTCATTTAAAGGATTAAATAAAGCCTGTAATGTATTATTAATATTTTATTTCTATTTTGTATATGGATGTAACTGTTCTAGACCATAAGAAAACAACAAATAAATGTCTTAACAGTTTCACAAATATCAAACTTTATTTAGTATAATAAAACACCTATAAAGAGTTACATCTGAAACACTAGGACCTCCATTTCTGGAACAGAAGTGCACATTCTTTCACTGGAATTACTTGTTGACAGAGTTCTTGTAAATTCTGTATTTTCTGTCAAGTGTAGTTTATGATAGTTGGAGACAGTGATGTTCTGTATGCAATATTTAATCCCTGAATGGCATATTCACAATACCATATAACACAACAACAACTAGACTGAAGAAAAATACAAATTGTAAAATGCTGCAGTACTGAACATTTGAGTAGTGGCTTATGAGCCCAGGGCAACCATTTCTAAGATCATGCTACCCAGATTTACTCCACCGCTAAATGAACATTGAATTGTCATGTATACTGTGAAATTCTATAATGCATTCAAAGTAGTGCAGCATCAGCTTGAAACACAGTATTCTACAATCATTCATATTTATTTGGGGTCTTATATTCCTGGAATACTGTTTTGAAGGTGCTTTGACCCGGGTTCAAAGCACCTTAGGTTTGGAAATTCATCATTAGTTCTAGTTGAGAGCCATAGATATGTGTAACCTCGGCTAGATCAGCCAAAATGTCTTCATGTCAGTATGCGCCAAAGCCATCCAGTGAACTCCTGCTCTGTATTCCCAGCAATACAAAAGGAAACTTGTTCCACAGTTGGTGTTCAATAGAAGGCGCTGGCTCTTAGTAATATAAAGAAACGGGATGATATATGTAATATATTCTAGGGTGGGCAACTAGAACAGAGGATCAGCTTCTGAACTCAACAATCAATCCATCAAGCTTTATTTTTATAGGCATATTACAATGCAAATGCATTCAATACAAGCATATTTCATTAAATACAGGGCTATGATGTGAGTTCTAAACATTGTGGATGCGTGTGTCATACAGAATCATACGAATAAGATGGAGTGAAAAACCTGAAATAGCAATTTAGGCAACAGCTAATAACAGATATCAGGTTACTTAATTGAACTAAGTATTGGCTTAATTAGTCAAGATTAACATGTGTTCCATCTTTAGCCATTGATGATGTAAAGACAGCTATAAAACCTGTTGGATAGGGGCTCTCCAGGACCAGGGTTGGGGACCCCTGCTCTAAGTGGACCGAACCGCACGTCAAATGAACTAGGTGTGAAAGTGCCCGGAATAAAAGGGTTTTCTGAAAGGGAAATTTTATAGTTTGAGAATATTTTTAGTAAAAAAAAAAAATAATAAAATAAAAAAATAAGTATGTTATCTTTTCAATACTACTGAAAATTCTATTGCACCCTGCATTGCTTCTACATATTTCTGTAAAATGCTGTTGAAATTACTGTACCCAGAAAACACAGATGGTACATTAAATAATATTGATTCAGAGAGGCACTGAGGCATAACCAGATTAATCTTGATTGTCATTAGTGCAGGTAACACATTGACATCTTTGTTCTGTACACATCTCCACAGGCAATCACCCGTGGTTTGACCTCCTTGGTTTTAAACAGTGTGGTCTAGTGTGAAGTCACAGCATGCAACTACCTTAACTGGGTATCTGAAGTTGTTTATTTAATAAGAACAATGTATACTTAAACAGAAGCAGTATGTAAACAAAATATTATGACTATAGATACCTGTATTCCTAGTTAGAGCAATTTGCACAAAGAGGGTGTAACATTTAAAAAAAAAAAATCATATTGATTCTTTCTGATATATACAGAGAAGTTACGGTATTAATTTCTGTTTGTATGACTGCGTTAGTTGTTCAGTCCTGCACATCTTTTTTTTTTTTACATATCAATTTAAGAATAAAATTTAAAAAAATGTGATCCTGCTGTGTCTTTAGACTGACTTTACATTTAATCAAATACTGTATAGTAGTACAGGTGAAAAGATTTGCTCATGATGTATTTTATTCTGTTCTCTTTCAGAAATAAGCAGAGTACGGAAAGACATGTACAACGACACATTAAATGGCAGCACAGAGAAGAGAAGCTCAGAATTACCTGACGCCGTGGGGGCAATTGTACAGTTACAAGAAAAACTTTATGTGCCTGTAAAAGAATATCCAGATGTAAGTATGCAGGTCTGTTCACTGGTTGCAGGCGTGGAGAAAAATACTGTTGGTATTAGATGTCAATTATACCAAATAATAATATATATAAAAAGACAGTGTATATTTCAAAAATGTTTCGCAATGTAAGACTCACATATTCATGTTCTTTCTTCTCAGCAGTATAAACACAGTATTTTAAGGCTGCCAGTGGGATACTGTATTAAGTTTGTGAAAAACAAAGATCCTTCATACCCCACTCATTACTCCAGCATTTGTGAACAGCAAGAACTTTACTACATGCTGAATGCAGAATTTTTAGGGGTGTTTTAAGTAACACTAGAAAAAATGTGGTCACGTCCAGGCAAGGGGGCTTTTGTAAAAGGAAACCTTTACAGAGGACCACTGCCTACAGAAGTTGTGATAATTGGTTGATGGGAATGTTTTTCGTATGCTGCTGTTGCTGTAATATGCAGTACTGTAGTGATGTATGTGTTAAAAGGTATTCAATACTTGGTTTAATATGGGGACTTGCTTATCGAAAGGCTTTGTTAATCAGTTTTTTAATGGGACCAGTCCATTAATGTTACACAGTTTTGGGGTTAGATAATAGGTGCACGTTGATTTACATGTTTTACATTATGCACTGTGGTTTGCTTCTCCTTTGATTATAATAAACAAAAGCTGGCCTGGCATTTTGAAAGTTGGATTGTTTGGACTGTACAAAATGCACTTTGAGGGTGTTTTCTGCTCGGATACACAGTATATCATGCCGTCCTTAATTTGCTGTTTTATATTGAACAAGGAGCTTCAACAGAAAAAAATATAGATTGCCGCTTTCATGCAAATTCTTGTCTTGATAGTTTTGTAATGTGCACATTGATCATTGTTATGATGTGTTCAGTAAGGGCTGCCTGTTTCTTTAATCTCTGTAATAATCAACCCCATCGCATCCTTACTTAAGCCCCTTTTACACAAGGAAGCAGAACACGCTCGGGTCCAATTGATCCCAATTAACTCATTCCATTACTATCATTGCTCCTAAAGCAGCAGTAATCCTGACTTTACAAGGACATAGACATTGATTAGTATTAAAGACATGCTTTGGGAGAGACTCCAAAGAATCTCTGCAGCTGGATCCTGAGATAAGCTTTACAGCATGTTTCAGAAAATGAAACAGAACTGCAAAGAAATCAAATCAAGTAAAACATATATTTTTTAAAACAGGCAGCAGGCATTCACCTTAACTGCAGAAATGGGTAACATTAGCAAGAGAGCTATCAATACAACATCCATATTAGTGAGTCAGGTTAGAAAGAGAGAGTGCATTGCAATTTGGTTTGTAAGTCGTTATTGTTTGCATAGGTTTGCCATGGATAAAATGTAAAAAATCACAGTATCGCCCTGTAAAGATATCCAGTGCTGTACTGTACTGTTGTACATTTGCAAGGGCAATTTCTTCTTAACTGTCAGAGAACATCGTTGGACAACTGTGTCCACTCAGCTGGTGATCTCTGTTTGCCAGCCCCTTTGGTACTTTGTTTATGAAAACTGAAAAGAGAAAGCATACAGTACAGTATATAATAAAACCAGACCTTTTAAGAACATAAGAAAGTTTACAAACGAGAGGAGGCCATTCAGCCCATCTTGCTCGTTTGGTTGTTAGTAGCTTATTGATCCCAGAATCTCATCAAGCAGCTTCTTGAAGGATCCCAGTGTGTTAGCTTCTACAACATTACTTTTACAGTTGTCTAAATGTGTGTGTATATAGTTTAATTTTAAATTGGATAGTATAGACTGTAGACGTATATAACAGTTTATTTTTTTTCTTCCCATTGTGCTGTACAATGCCGTTCTTACCTTGCTTAGCAAGATCCATCACATTACATGTTTGTTAGCAAACAGACTTAAATAGCTATCAAGGGAAATGTTCTCTGTTTTTTTAAAAAATGAATTTAAACATCTTAAGTTCATAAGATTTCTTGAATGCCTAACACAAATACGTTGGTTACTTAAGGTAGCTTTCCCCCAGAAATTTCACAAATCCATTTGTTTTGCAATGTGGTTTGTTATAAAGACATAGCAAATTGGCTAAGCTTATGGGTAACCCTTACTGTACATTAGGGGAAATCCTTATGTTGCTTTTAGCACCAGCCAGTGCTGTTTCTGTTTGTGTTTCAGCTTATTTGCGAGCTGCTGTTTAGTATTATGGTGCTTCGTTTAGGCAGCTCTTAATGAAGATGGATTCATACATTAGATGACACTTTTAACCAATGTTTTCCTTTACACACACACACACACACACACACACACACACACACACACACACACACACCTTTAACTAAAGACATTGCCATTAAGAAACCAAATAGCGATTTTCATTTAAACTAAGCAAGCCTCTTTTAACCAGCGAGAACTCTGTTTGCTGATTCATTCATTTTGATAAATAATTTTAATTTTTTTAAGACCTAAGACTTACTCCCAGTTGATCTATAACTTTGTTTGTGCTTTATTAACTTAATTCCATCAGACTGTTACTATGACTATTCAATTAGATTTACCCAATAACTGAAATTTACACAGAACCCTACCACACTGACCAGAGTTCAGATGATAAGAGTTCAGATGCTTAAAGATTTGTTGCTGGCACAGTTCCCCAAGTGAAATGCCATGCTTTCATTCAATGTGAAATATTGTGTTGCATGTAAAGCTACTTTTTAACTAAGGTCACATTTTTCTAACATATAGCATATTATTAATATTTCCAGCATTTCCTAAGCCTGTTAATGTTTAATGCCTTAAAGCCCTAATCCATGGAGTTTAGCAATTGATAGCAAATGCACTGGATTCTTACGTTTTTATAATTGCAGCCCAGTCTATGTAAACATGGTCTTTTCTAATTTTAATTTGACTATCTTCCTGTCTCATGACAGACTGATTCCTGTATTTTACGCAACTGTGACCCATGCTTGAGGTCGCACCTCCATATGGCAGCTCCCCCAGACTACAAGGCAAGACGCTCGGATAAATTACACACTATTCCTACCATCACGATTCACTATGCAAGGCTCACATATTCAGTTTTAAATGAAGGACGTGTTATAGCAAACTTGGATTTAGATTTGAAAGAACTAATTCAGGTGCCATACTAGATTAAAAAAGCTCTCAGCTTTCATGTAGTCTATTACTATTTTAATTCCAATGCATTCATTAGGGGGAGCAGCTGATTAGCTCTCCAGGTCCATGTAACCAGAGATTTATTTTGTCTTATGTTTGTAAAGTGTTTCTTTAATAACTGCGCACATCAAACCTACATAGACCACAAATCTGCATGACAGGTAAAATTAATTTGATTTTTTTTTTTTATTTGCTAAAACATTCTCCTATCGTAGACACTGCTTCAGTCAATAAAACAGGTGGATCTAAAAAAAAAAGATGTGTACATTATATTTACAATATATGCTAACATTGCTTTTTTTTAGCATGTAACCATGGTAACTGCTACCTTCTCCGCCACAAACCTTTTCCCACATATTTGAATGCATTTGGTGATATTAATAAGGGATTACAATAAGTGAGCTCCTGAAAGGGAACAACAAGCATTTAATGGTAGTGGATTTAAGTCCAGCGCTATTTTAGATCATTATAACAGACCTCTATGACAAATACAGCTATGTCCAAAAGTTTTGCATCACCTAAAATGTTAGTATTGAGACATCATTTAAAAAACAACAACTATATGAACATAATTTAGATCTTTTACTTTACATCATATAATCAAAGAAACTACAAATGTACGATAAATGTACAAGAAACTACTAGTATTTCATGTTAGACTCTGAAATGTCTTTTTTCAATTTTTGTCAGTTTTTAGTTATTTCAAAATCAGCCATCTGTTTGTAACCCAGTCTCTGTTTTGTTTCCACCTGTATGAGGAGGTTGCAGCCCTCATCTCTGGTATGCATCAGATTCTGTGCACAGCGACTCTCCCAAATGGGGCATTTCAAACAACCTCAAAGATAAGGCCATGCTTATTTCCATTCGTACTCCACGTTTCACTAGAGGGTAAACTTGTATTGGCATTAGCAGTTCAGCATGCATGAGCAAACAATCCAAAGCTTGAAAGGTTCTAGTCTTCGAGCTACCACAAAGTCATGTTTATGTTATGTTTATTTTTAAAGCCACAGGAAAAAAAAAGTAAGTCAAAGTTAGACCTCAAAAGAAAAATATGCAACTTTATTTTTCTTTATTGCAATGTATTGCCCTGGAAAAATAAAAAAGCAAAATATTTTTTGGCAATGAGCATCGTGATAATGTAGTCAGCTTGGTAATTGTAAGAGGCCTGTTAGCACTGAATAATGATAAACTGTGAGCTCTTTAAGCCCTTTTGCGGCTCTTTTAGTAAATTTTAAGAACTCTGTAATTATCAAATCTAAAGCACGGTGCCCCCTCGAGTATTTGAGGGGAGAGGGGGGTGGCTGGGAGGTGGAATCAGAGGCAAAGAAGAGCGATAAACAGCGTGGGCATGCATTCTGGACAGCGTATTTGAAAAGCGTTAGTTAATCTAACTTGTTGATTAACTCTGGGATTACCTTTGCAATGTGAAGTCCACATCTTAGCAGCTGAGACTCTCAGCAGCCCTGGGAAAACATGAATACAAATGAATGAACTCATACTGTATAGCCAGTATAAAACATAAAAAAAGAAAAAAATATATATACAGCTTTGGCCAAAATGTTTGCATCACCTAGAAATTTAGGATTGAGACATCATTAAAAAAACAAACTGTATGAACATCATTTAGATATTTTATTTAACATCGTAATCAAAGAAACTACAAAATAATATTGTAAAACTCTACCGGAAGCCATAATAGTAGTACAGTATTTCATGGTAGATTTCGAAATGTCACATTTTTCGATTTTTGTCAGTTTTTCATTAAGTATATAGAAAAGTACAAAGTAATTTGATATGTTAACGTAACATTATTTAGCAGGTTTCATTCGACTTTATGAAGCAAAATAAGTTCATTCTATAGAATGATGCAAAACGTTTGGCCGTAGCTGTATACTGTGGCTGTACCAGTAATTAGCATTGTCTCTGTTTAAATACTTCTTAATGTCCACTGGGTAGACAGGGCTTCGATTTAATGTCTGTCTGGGGCATTGGGTTAGCTGTGCTATCAAAATCACTTCCTGCTGCCCCTGATTTTCCTTGGAGGTCATTAGGTTCCAAGTTGCATAGCTTCATGTGTTGAAGCAGAACCACATCACATTAGCAAAGGAGAGGCTGCAACTCAGCAGACAGTAATTAACGCACCGGATGCATTCTTGATTCTTGAGTATAGCTTATCATGTTGCCTGGTCATTGTCAGCTAGGAAGCAGGTACTTTCAGAAAACAACTGATGAGTTTTTTTTTAAATAAGAAGCAAATGTTTCTTTGTGTAGCTATTATAAAGAAACTGAAATAGTGGTGTTGGATTTTTATGGTAACTATTTCTTATTTTCTGTAATAATTATTCCATTTTGATATAAGTATTTTTTTTATTTGAAATTGATATGTAACACACATGGTAAACAGTAATTCAACATTCAACAAATTATATTCTACTACAACATCAGATTACAGTTATATAAGAAATAACCCACCTAGGAAGTGCGGTAAGAGTTGTCTTGCCACACACCCTGGAGTGGATTATTTCGCTTATAAAATGGCTACATTTTTTTTTTTTTTTAATAATTACACAAACTGGCTTTTTTAAGGAAAAAAACAAGAAATATATTATGTATCCTTCCACAGAGAAAAAATAGTCCCTGAAGACTGATTGTAACATATATTTTGTACTTTTTTTTTATTTTCCATAAACATTACATTGAACATTGCCATTTATAATAACATTTTACAAGATGAAATTACATTTGTGAATTGAAAGCAGACTGATTTCCCACATCTGAGGGAGGATTCATGGAACAGCCAAACACTACACTGGCACTCGAGGGAGGGGCTTCCAAGTGTTTTGTTTTGTTTTTTTCTTGTAAGAAATGATCCAACTCAGGCTTTGCGCTCTTCAAGGGAAGCTGACCAATAATCTCTGAGGCTGTTTTCACACCGATGCCGGTAACCGGCATTTCCCTAGATTGTAAACCAGCATTAGATGATATGGGGACTAAATGACTTCCGTTTGAGTTTGCGCAGTCCTTCCCGTCCGCGGCGAGCACAATAGAATCCTATGCCAAACCCATCCTTGTTTAAAAGCCCAACGGTTGTGTCAGCAGAGAGCAGGAGAGATTTTAATTTTGTTTTAAATCTGTTTCTGAAATCGGACGGTAGTGGTGAGATGTATCTGTTGTGTCTAGTTTAAACATTGCATACTCGCTAGTCAGTTTTATAAGGTGATATTTGGTTTAATAAGTAGATGCCGCTGCTGCATATACAGTATATTGCATTCTGAGTGAGACTTGCGTGGTGATTTCTCAGGTGGCTTTTTAATAGTGTTACTGCTACTGCTTGCCTCAGAGTTTTCTTTGTTCTGTTCTCTGACTAAATAACTACCACAGTATATTTACCAATTTTTCTGTAATTCTTAGTGACAGCGATGAAAAAATAAAAGATTGTTGAGTGATTTAAATGCTGTTTCAGTTGTATGTTGACGTTTTTACCTACAGAAACACTCTTTAGTAGTAGAAGATACATGATATCGCTTTATTAGGTAATGCGACACATGCTGAGACACAAAATGAATGGCCCTTTGTTGCATGTATTTCAATTGTGTTGTTTTAACGTAATATCTTTTAAATAGGAGGCTGTGTGATCCAGTGGTTAAAGAAACGGGCTTGTAACCAGGAGGTCCCCGGTTCAAATCCTAGTTCAGCCACTGACTCACTGTGTGACCCTGAGCAAGTCACTGAACCTCCTTGTGCTGCGTCTTTCGGGTGAGATGTTGTAAGTGACTCTGCAGCTGATGCATAGTTCACACACCCTAGTCTTGTATCTTGTAAAGTGCTTTGTGATGGTGGTCCACTATGAAAGGCGCTACATTAAAATATCATTATAAATACTACTGTAGCTTAGAACTTTCGAAGTGATATTACAGTAGAAATGATAACATCTTACATAAATGCAAATACTACTTACGGTTATTTCTTACTTTGTGGGTTGTACAGTATGACAGCAGTAAAAGTCTTTTACACAAGTATCATATTAAAAATGTACAGGCACACAGTACTGGCAAATGTAATGTCTGGATGATTAAATATTGTGCTGAATGTGGAGTTGTGGTGCAGTGCACTTTGCTGTTGTCTCTAGGAGTCAGAGATTGTGCAGGTTGGCTGCCCCAGGACTAATATGCAAACATGCAAGGGACTGCCTTTCTGGGAGCAAGATCTGTGTTGAACAGCCTTAATAAAGTGCAGCAGTTACCTAAAACCCCTCCTAATGTGCTACTGGACCTCCATTCAGCATATAGTATTTCAAATAATGCAACAGAAGAAAAAGGTGGAAAATGCTACTGCTAAAAAAAGGTAATGTTTTAAAAAAGTAGTTTAGCCCCCTTTTTTTTGTTCGAGGATACTTTATTTTTCAATTTGGCTACAAAATGTGCACGCCCTTTCAGCCTTTTCCACCCTGCATTAAAAATGAACATGCCACTTGGCAGCTTCAGATTCGCCATGCCACAGTGAAGGTTCTGTGCTGGAGCACCGGGGTTAATGAATGGTATGATTCTTTTCCTTTGACTTTATAGAGCAGGCTGTTTTGAAATTATTTCCTCTCCAAGTGTTGTGACATTGTTTTAATTGAATGAATCTGCAGAACTGGTAAGATAAATCAACAGAGAATGAAATTGTAATGAAATGCAAACGATATTAACTTAGAAATTGGTTGCAGTAGACAAAACAGCTGGCTGTGATTAATTTATTTTTTTCATTTCCCTGTGTAATCAGCATAAGTGAGGAATGACCTTGGTTCGACATGGGAAATGCATGATAGTCATGCCTGTTCCTGTTATGACAGATACCTTTTTTTTCTTGAGGCATTGAGTTATTTTTTTTTTGAACAATTAACACATGCCCTTAAGTAAATCGGAAGTAAATTCTTTAATAATACAACCTTTTTTCTGTAGTTGTCAGTGCAGTGAAATATAATATGTCATCATGCATGCATTACAACTAAGTGCACGTAAAAATTAGCAGCATTGTAATGTATTGTGCAGTAATATATACTGACAATGGATGAGAATTTGTGTTAACACTATTCAAAGGAGTAACATTTAAATCTGATTATTTAAGAATTAAAATGTTATACAGAAAAAAAGAAAACAAAATTGGCCACATATTCATTATGGATCCAGGTGGAATTTCACAATTTGAATGAGTAAAAATTGGTTGATACATTTTTTTATTTTGTTTTTATGTGCTGTTTTGAAATTATTTCTCATTTCTATGGCACAGGAATCCTGTATTGCACTTGTATTATTTTTTAAATGTTACACAGTAATATTTCTGCCGTGGCTTAGAATTAATGAGAGCATATTGTATATCCTACATATATCTATTCATGTGCCCATAATGTTTAAACAGATCATAAAAATGCACCAGTATTTCCTTTAGCCCCGGTAAACTGTCATTGTTGTATTATTGTGTTGACCTCCCCCAGGCCCCTCTGGACTTTAAGATAAGAAATCTAAAGTGTATGGGAGATGGGAGTCAATACAAAGTCCTCATAAACAATATAAACAAACATGTGTGTGGGTGTGTGTGTGTGTGTGTGTGCGCGCGCACACGCGCACGTGCATGTATGTGTGCATGTACGTGTGTCCCTGTACCTCCCTGACTCTGCTGAGATGAATGGTGCTGTCAACATGTTGAGGAATGTTGACAGGCTGCGGCAGACAGGACACATGAGGCCTACACACAAAGATAGGAATAAATGAGATCAGGGCTAAATATACAGTGTGAGGTTTGTAATGTTCTAGCAACTGGCTTAAACCCTGCTGTTTGATGGTAAGAGAGCTGTGGCCTTAAAAAGGAAGAGAATGCATTGTGACTCTAAAAGAAGCAACTGGTGGACATATCAGTCTGCCCGATGACAGTTAAGGTCGAAACCCTTTTTTTGGAAGGACAAGTGCTCGGACCCAGAAGACAATGCTTCTATTTCCATCGCATTTCGCTGTCGCTGCAGGTGAAATAATAAAAGACAGACACAAGAAAAATCACAATCCCACTCTCAGACAAAAACATGTCAACTATTAGATCAGAGTCTGTTTTAATGATCTGACTAGCATTGTATTTTGATTTAACTACTGTCAACACTTTCATTATGTATTCCTTGGTCAAGCATCAATGGTGTACTGTATTTTAACCTTGAGAAGTCCAGTTCAGTCATCACATCATTAACTACAATATCAATAGTCAGTGAGTCAATGTGAAGCCTACAGAAATAATCAATTTATACTACATATTTGGGAAAAGATGTTTGAGTAAATATTGTATGCTTTAAGGCAAGTCAGGTGAATGGAAATGAGAAATTTAGATTTTTATTCTTGAACTGATTCAAACAGATCACTATGAAGTAAAAAGCTTTGTGGCAAAGTAGTAAGTGGTGCGCAGGTGTAGAGCAGGTGCAGTAATCCCACAATGAAAAGACAGACAACAAAGTACGGGTGAAATGAGTTCTGTTTATTTGTAATCTAAGGGTCTGATGACAGAGCAGTAAATAAAGAGCTTGCAGTACACAGCAAAGTGTATTGCACAGTAATGACAAAGGGTTGCAGTCCCGTAAATAATAAGCACAGTATTTAACACAATTAGACACACAAAACACGGTCACAAGTCCAAAGTGAGTGCCGTAGTGCTTGTGGTGAAATACATTTTATTATGTGCAACAATGGTTAACAAGTAGTGCAGTGTTGTCCGGGTTTAGAGCTATCCGTTGGCGACAGCTCCAGATCGTGTTAGCTGTCTAGTCTAACAAACAAACAAACAGTACGTTTTAGACAGACAGACAAAGCAAATAAAACATTCATGTTAGTTTCTCAATAACAGGTCATTTTGTAACCATTACAAGGAACAGATCACATCACTACGTCCCATTTATATAGCATCAACCATGACCCCTTGGTTAACAAGTACATCCACTCCTCCAATCCGCAAATGCCACACCGTTAACCTTCTGGGTCAATGGTTTAGTGTACCGTAGCTCCGTCCCCTCTCTAGACTTCCGACTTCCGTCTAACCTTGGGAATGAACTGTCGGGCCATCCAGTCCAGGGTACTCTGTTCCCTTTACACAGTGCCCTCACAGGTTGGGAAGGAGATATAACACCAAGAATCATTCGATCTCTGTCACAAGCTTAAAGCATCAATTTCCCTAGAGGCAAACAGCCTATTTCAATTGAATTAAACACTCTTAAGTACACTAGACCCAGAGGAGTTGGTAAATTACTACTCATTGCTGATACGTTAGGCTGGTTTTTGCATACTTAAACTTACGTGCAAGTGGCTTGTAATGTGGAGCAGCAGTGTGGAGTAGTGGTTAGGGCTCTGGACTCTTAACCAGAGGGTCGTGGGTTCAATCCCAGTGGGGGACACTGCTGCTGTACCCTTGAGCAAGGTACTTTACCTAGATTGCTCCAGTAAAAACCCAACTGTATAAATGGGTAATTGTATGTAAAAATAATGTGATATCTTGTAACAATTGTAAGTTGTCCTGGATATTGGCGTCTGCTAAGAAAAAAATAAAATAAATAATGTAACATTTCCCCCAAAGGCTCTGCTGTGTTATAGCATGGTAAAAGCATAGGCAAGTATGGTAGAGTAGGGCATGGTTAACCATGATAAAGCTCAGTAAATGCATCCTATCTATGAGTGCACCCTATTCATGTACATAATACAGCACAGGGATTGCTTGACTAGAAACAGGTTTTCGATTAATATGATTCGATGTTGTTATTATTATAGAGACCTGACAGGTTTCCTGCCTTTATGAAAGTACATGCATTGAATCTGGCACTGTGCCACATGCTTTCCATCAGTTTGAGACTGGGAGCATTATTGCCCCCTATTCTGAGAAGATAAATATATGTTTCTCTATTGATTGTGTTTTAAAAAAAATTAATTAATATATATTTTTATGCTCCTACAGTATAGTGTATGTGTTTGTATGACGAAGGGGGAAGTGCTGCTTGCATATTTAATTACATGCCGACACATTCAGGTTTTCAGGATTACGGTAATTAACAGTGCAACTTCCTTTCGTCAGCTGTAATGAGACTGTAGAAGGCAATTTTTTCCTCACACCTGCGAGTGTTTATTTGTTTTTCCTCTGTTTCATTCTTAAGATACGCTGCACGTCCGCACTTCTTTTTTTTTGTCTTTTTTTTAAAGTGCTTTTCCAATAGTAAGGCACAAGGGTTGAACTATTTCTATTAATAATGTTCATGCAGACAAATGTGCCCTTTTCAACTCAGCCGGGTGACAAATGATTTGTGTGACAGCTGACAGATTACTAAAACAACTCAGCGTCCTGTGTATAAAAAAGACACAATGTAATTTCAGCCAAACCTCTCTCGCATCACATGCCTTCAACGGGGTGAAATCCTGCTTTTATCCAGGTTGCCTGCCCACCCTATTCTTTTGCTAATCACACACAGAGGGTATTAGAACTGCGATTTTAATCATACACCTCGTATTAATTTGTGGTATGTGGGATCTTCCTTTGAGCTCTAATATCCTCTGACAAAAGGGAGTGCTTTTGTTACAGCAATGCGCTTTTCTGGATAATGGAAATATTACACCTAGTTATTACATTTGGGACGTGTTTTCATTCTCTATGTGATCAGTGTTTGTCCAGCTGGTCCAGTGAAAGTCAATAATTAAATGCTGTTACTGTAGATGAAAAAAAAGATAAGGAAAGCTATATATTTTTTTTTATGTATTAATGTTTACGGGTGTTTTTAAATGCGTGCTGTAAACAAGACTTGGTTTTCCAAAGTGTTTGACACTGTCTCATAATATGGGTCAGAGTAAGGTGAAGAAGCTAAGAAAAACAAAATAATAATAATACATAAGAAAATCCTACTACTATCCTACAATTCTGCACCATTATGGCTTTTTTTTTACCTTATATATATATATATATATATATAAAAGGTAACATTGAATCAGATATTGTGTTAACTTGAATGTTTATATTTGGTAGTTTATTAACCCAAATTTTTAACTGCATAGTGGTTCTCTTTCAAGTTTGAAATGTAACCATTACCAAATGGGTATTTACTCCTAAAGACCCGAATCCTGAATATTGTTACCAAAGCTGCTCTTTGAGACTATGACACAGTCGTGGCCCCGCACCTGAGGGAACAAAAGGACTGTGATCACAGATCTCTGTGTCATTTTTCCTTTCAAGACTGACCCGACGGAGAGCCTTGTTCAGATAATGTTGCTTATATCTGTATATACTTTGCATTTTGTGTGTTTTTTACACATTTGGTATGTGATAGTAAGCGAATCACTGTAATAGTTTTTCTATTTACGCATATTATGTGCACTATAGCCTGTTGCTAGTTACGTCCTGCTTTGGCCTTGTGTCCCACGTGACCTTGTGTCCCTCGAGACGCTTCTTCCCAGGGACCCAGCAACATAAGTCGGCTGACTGTGCTCTCCCCCAGTCTGCATAGCTCCGGCTGGAGCTTATTTTCTTTCTTGTTTTTGCTATTTAGCACCACACAAGACATTTTATAGTATGTGTGTAATTGCTATATTACTGTTTTTTGATGAGAACATTTTTTCTCATTGCATACCAAACCGGTCCCGCTCGGGTCTTGACCCGCCCAGTCGATATATAAGCAGATTGAGACTACAACTGTATACTGTACATTGCATTGCTTGCTCCTTGCATCATGCCCCGGTTTCATCCCTGTGAGACATGCAAGGCCAATCTGCCTAAGGAGGACAAGCATGACAGGTGCTCTTCCTGCCTGGGGCCAGAGCAAGAAAAGCACGGTCAGGACTGCCTATGAAATGGCCAACCTGCCCCCTCCAGGAAAGCTCACTACCCATTCTACCAGGGGCCTTGCAACTTAATGGGCTTTATTCCAGGGTGGACATATGCAATGCAGCGCTGTGGGCTACTTTCTCCCCATACTTTCACTAGGTTCTACAGACTCAATGTCGTGGATCCTCAAATCTCTGGTTTTGTAACTAGAGTGAAGGGTGGCTTCCCAATCGACCGTTACAACACAGGCATAGAGGTGAAACTCTCCCTCAGTTTTGTCACCCTAGCTAATTGTTACTGGGGTTCCGTATGTTAATGCACAGGGCAGCCTTTGGCTTAGCCTTGTAGCATTCCGGACGTTCCACAATCTTGCCCTTGCGACGGCTTTGGTGCACTCACCCATTCGGTAATGGTTACATTTCGTACTTGAAAGGAAACGTTAGGTTATTATCATAAACCTGGTTCCCTGAAATAGAAACATAACCATTAACCTTCAAGGTTGCTGTGTTCATTATTTGTAGTAGGCTTGAAGGAAAAATGACTCAGTCCCTTTGTGCCCTCAGGGGTAAGAGCAGCATTGGTAACAATATTCAGGATTCGGGTCTTTAGGAGGTAAATACCCATTCGGTAATGGTTACATTTCTGTTTCAGGGAACCAGCGTTCTGATAATAACCTAATGTTTGCTTAATCTGTTCATGTTCAACACTATACAAGTGTACCATAGTAGTAAGTGCTAACCTAAAAGAAAAGCAAACATTTAAAAATGCAGAAATATATTTGTACAGTAATAAATAATTCCAATGAATAAATAATAATAAAAAAAAAACACAAGGAGTGTTTGAGATTTGATGTTTCAAACGATTTCACGACATGTGTCGTCTAAATCTGGACTTGGTGTCCTTTGTAGCCACCACTGTTTATTACAGCAGGATTTAGAAAAGTAAAATTAACAGCGGAAATATGTAATAGTAAAGTCTATTTCCAAACCAGACAAGCTGCTGAGGTGTTCCCTAGTGAGAGCAGCAATTGTTTTGTATCTGTAAAGAAGAAAAAGATATTTTACCCTTCTCAAGTGAACTGCATGTTTTTTCAGTTCCTCAGTGGAATCCTTATTATTTCAGCGATGGTGCTTGACTGAGTGACTCGAACACAGTGGCAGAATTCAAATCTAACATTCAGCCCCTGCATTGTGGCTCATCTCTGATGGAGTGACTGATGCCTGGTTCCGTGTGACTGACTGGTAATTGAAAGGTGGAGACGTGTGTTTCCCTCAGCTAGATTGATTCCGATCTCTGCTGATTTATGCATTCGCTCACCTTGCTGTTGAATGCTTTCTATCAGAATCTTTACCTGGGTTTATCCTCCCCTCTCAGTGGCTCATCCAGTTCTGGATTCATGTCCCTTTAAGGAAAGTATTATTTGGGAATACCCCAAAATCAAGTACAGTTCTTTCTATAACAGAGTGTTAGCAGGTGTTTGAAGTCCATAAAGAATGTAGGAGAAGTTTAATTTGCATTGTTTTAAATGGTCTAAGGTAAACTAGCCTTTTGAATCAGTATGCAGTATCTTTTGACTTACCACAATATTATAAAGGCAGATTGATAGGTAGGATATGTGTACTGTATTGCACCTGTGCACACTTAATAATTAGCAGATCTCCTACTGGGCCAACACAACGGGTCAGCACATTGAAGTTAACCTACCGTAGCTTAGATTAAGAGCTGTGTTCCCTCTGCTGGAAGCCAGGCTGGCCTGAGTTTGCCTTTGTATTCAGTGAGTTTCACGATTTCAGTAACAAGCACCAGGGTGCCACTGTCCTCTGTAATGAAATGAGCAAATACGCTGTGGGGGGGAGGGTCTCTTGTTTGGTCAATCACTTTCTCACCTGTACAGCTCACTGCTGTGTAGATAAAGAGCAGAGTTTAATACGTGATTGTTATTTGTGCACAGATGTGGTTCCTCTGATGGAAATACACATATGTGCACATGCACTGCCTGTACCCTTAAATGGTTCTGTATTCGTGTGCAAAACAAAAATGATATAGTGGACTGGCTATGCTTTGTAGGTGAACCTTTACACGAAATCCTGCTGCCATTGGTTAGCAGTTGAGCCTCCCAGCCTTGCACAACATCTTCAGTTTTAGCATGTCCGCATATTTTTGCATATATCCATATTTCTGTTTTTTTCTTTCACTTACAGTAAAGGGAAAGGTCATGTGGATGTTCTCTAAATGTACCTGTTTTCGCAAAGCTTAATGTTAAAAAGGAGTATTGCTAGTGACATCTGACCATTTTTGTATCTTCTTTTAGCAGAATGAATGGTTAAAGGCCTTCTTAAAAGGTAGCCAGAATTCAGGCAGATAAGAAAGTACAGTTTAAAGGATTTAAAACATCTGCTTCGAGTACTGGCTTTAAATCACCTGCTTTTAAATCACAGTTGCAACCATGTGTGTAAAGGTAATATAAATTATAGTAAACTACAGTTCTGTATTTTCATTTCACGCGGTTAGAATGTTAGTGTCTCTGACTACAAAAACCTACATTTATCTCAGGAATTACTTCCTTTATTTATCTCAGGAGTTATTGAGCTACCAAGAGTTATTTTACACAATGGAGGCTCGAATTAAATTCTTCTATAGAACATCACCAACAAGCAATACCTTATAGTTCCTGCATTGCACCTGAAAAAAACAAACAAACACGAAAGAAGGTTTTTGGTTTAATAAACAACCATCTATATATATATATATATATATATATATATATATATATATATATATATATATATATATAAAAGCAACTGTCTCTGTCGATTCACGCCAACCAGCCGGGAATGTGAATATTCACCACTTGAAGAAGACTCTTGCTTATATACTTCAATGTTACAGCACAATTAACTACACTTTTTATTGATTTTTACTCAATTTATTTAGGTTTTCCTTTTTTTTTTTACGTTTCCTTCCACATATTCACTCTAAAATGAATTTTCTATAAATATAGTCCTCCATAACAACGTTCTTCCCTATAAAATGAGTGTGCAAAACAGCGTTTTTAAAACTATATACTTTTATTTGAATAAACAGAGAACAAAAGATGTATTATTATTATTATTATTATTATTATTATTACTACTGCTATTATTAGTGCACATTTATTAAAAATGCTTCCGTAAAGATAAACTGAGGACTAAAAGCAGAAAAAAAGATTGTGCAATTGTAATAATAATAATAATAATAATAATAATAATAATTAGTCTTTTCCTGCTGCCGACAGAGCGTGTGACCAGGTTTTGCGGTGCTCTCCGTTGATGGTCCTCAATTGACAGCTAATTAAAAAGGTTGAAATTTACTTTAAACGACATTTTGTTACTAGCTGGTGGAGTGATCTTGTTTGGTTTGTTCTTGTGATGCGGTTACAAAGATTCTAAGGGCATATATCAGGGATTATATCCGTCTAGCTCGACCGTATTTAGAATGTGTGGACTCTTTCCATTGAAGTATATATATATACTTATATATATATATACTGTCCGTTTATTGTAACCTCGTGGGGCTATTTAATAAAACCAGAATCAAGGAAACATGCACAGGAGAAGATACATGTAGGTTTGTGTAATCAAGATATAACAAGTGAGAACCAACCATCTGACCTTGTGAAATTAAATTACAGACCACTAATTTACTATGTTCTAGAACTGTGCATTGTCTACATTCACATTATTAAGCAGACGCCTTTATCCAAGGCGACTTACAGAGACTAGGGTGTGTGAACTATGCATCAGCTGCAGAGTCACTTACAACTACATCTCACCCTAAAGACAGAGCACAAGGAGGTTAAGTGACTTGCTCAGGGTCACACAATGAGTCAGTGGCTGAGGTGGGATTTAAACCGGGGACCTACTGGTTACAAGCCCGTTTCTTTAACCACTGGACCACACAGCCTCCTATACATTGTATAAGTATGTTCATTTTAAATATTTGCAGCTAGCATTAGTCGGAAAAGGGGAAGTAATAATAGTTGTAATTCACGTTCCTTGTAAGAATCTTTTTAAAATGTTTACTTAACCCTGGTTTCCTTTTTATAAAAGTTGTCAGCACTGTAGTAAGAGCTAGGCCCTATATCTAGTAATTCTGTATTTACATACTGTATGTTTTTGCACAGAAATTAGCATCTGTTTTAGTTCCGGACTGTGACTGCCTTGGGTCTTTCAATAAACTGGCTTGTCGCTGTATCCACCAGTTGTAGCAATTATGTGACAGGTGTTTGCAGTTTTATTTTTTTTAAATAAAAAAAATAATTTATGTGCTTTTTCCATTCGGAGTAAGGCTGCAAGGGAATCAGTCATTCAGCAGCAGGCTGTACTGTACTGAGAATGAGGAGAACTTTTGTAGCTTCATTAATTTGCTTTGCAAAATGTACACGATATTCAGAGGGTTACAAGGTGAAGTAGGGACTAAGTAATGCAGAAACCAGAATTAGAGGTCTGTGCATACACGCGTTCAGGCTTCTTCTATTTGTGCACTGGAATTGTGTTAGCTCTCGGGTTTTGTGTTCATAACACTGTGTCTGAAGTGCAATAACAGCTTCCCTGTCATTTTAAATATTTTAAGCAGCCCAAATCTGTTTTCAGACTTATGATAAGAACAGTATTTTTTTTTCTTTTTATTGTTGTGATATGCTGCAGAGATAATGAATTTAATTACAATTTGTGCCACCACAGAAAGAAAAAGTGTTAAAAGAGCTTAATCAGAAATAAATTTAAGAGAAATTAATTGTGGGCAAATTTCCTCCTCATGTCAGATAATGAAAGACACATTTTTCAAGTCAAGTAGTGGGTATGTTTGTTAGCTATCCCATGCAGATTTGTTTTTGTCTTGTTCTGATATAAATGTTACATATTTATATTGTGTCCCTCTTGGTAAAAGGCAATATCATAATAACAAAAATAGGATTTCAGTAACCTAGTTACTATATCATTTACAGCAGCATATGAATCCATTTTTATTAGAGTTGGGGGTCTTGTTTAGTGCAGTGTTTATCAGTTTATATTTCCTATACAATTTTATCTTAACAGTAAACACAGCCTTTAGATATGAAGACCCTTTTACCTATTTCTACAGTATTCCTCCACAGAGATTTGCTAGCGGCAAAAGGATATGAAAGTAATTATAATTATGGTGAAGCATATACACCACTACCCGCACAATTGTATGATTTCAGGCGGTCATCCTTGTGATGCATTGAAGAGAACATTAGGGACTTCTATTACAAACTACAGTACTACCATTTTTTTTTTTTTTTTTGTAAAAATGCTGATGAAGAAGACAGCAAAAGTGCATCCTACGAATGTGGCCATTAACAAGGGTTTAAAGCTGCTTTGTATATTGGTCAGTGCAGAGACCTGGGGATTGGAATGAACGACTGCCCTTGCAACTTGCTTAGTATGGCACTTTGTGCCCTGGGGTTAACATTGTAAATTTGCAGGGAAAAAAAGCCAAAAAACACACTTGCATTTAAGATTTAATATATATTACAAAAGCATAAATAAATGCTACACATTTATTTAAATTAAAAAAAAAAAAACACTGGTAAGTAATGTTATAAACTATTTAGGCTATGTATCTGCTTTGCTTGTTTTTGTTTTTTTCCACCAACTTACAGTACCAGAATCACTTTTTTTTTTTTTTTTTTTTTATGTGATGAGATCAAATGCGGTAGAGCCAGGAAGAAAATATATATATTCAGAATATATTCAAATTGTCCAGAACTGGACTGATACTTACATTAGTGACGAATGCAAAACAACTGAGCGTCTGCAGAGCTGGATGTAGAGCTCCAGAAAAAAGGCGGGAGGGGGGCATGATATACTGTACAGGACATCGTGGTGACTGAAGTTCTGCGCTGATGATGACCTCATAATCAAAAGGAATAGAAAATAAAAAAAATATGCATTATGAAAATTGCCAAAAAATAACCAAACCACCAAAGACCGTATTTATCTGCTAGATGCTTTCAAAACAAGCCATATTTGGCTGGAAAAACACCAGCACTGATCAAGGGGGAGTATGCTAAAAGTTGCATGCGAAAGGCATGCATTACCTATTAAGTGTTAACACAAGTTCAATTGCCATTCCATATTTTATTTGCCATTCCTGTACTTTAAAATGTGGGACTATACCACTGGTCCTGAACCTGAGTTTGCCAAGGATTTGGCTAAAACTGCAGCATTTGCAGGCCTCTGGAAGCATGAAAAACTCCATAAGCAGTCAGGATTTGGCAGAACACATTGAGAGTGTACTGTACTGTACTTGATTACTCAAAGCAGTCCCATACTGAATCTTGACTCCTAACTACAGTAACATTTGGACTAGTTTTGGACAAGTTGGTTAGGTATTTGGCAGAACTGGCTCCAAAGCTTTTTCAGGGTCAAGTACTGTAGATACTGTTTAGAAGATGCAGTCCTCATCTCTCACCACAAGAGCACCTAAATTGAATATTAATGAGCTGTAGCTCCTTCCTTTAAATCCTTTTGGTGATACTTCACAATGCTGTCACATACATTATCCTTCCATTAGGGTTTAAATTGGTTTCCCCTTCTATTTGCTTTTCAGAAGCTTGGCTATTGTTCTTTTGACTGACAGTTCTCAGAAAGCCAATACATTAAACCCTGTACTCAGTGTTCAGCTAATAGGCTGGCCTTATCTGGAACCCCCAATATCAAGAATGGATCTAAAGTGGCCATGATGTGGTTCACCATTTTAAG
Organism: Acipenser ruthenus; assembly: GCF_902713425.1. Taxonomy (NCBI): domain Eukaryota; kingdom Metazoa; phylum Chordata; class Actinopteri; order Acipenseriformes; family Acipenseridae; genus Acipenser; species Acipenser ruthenus. The sequence goes on from NC_081194.1 coordinate 5,676,424, forward strand.
AGTTTAAGGGCATTGTAGTTGAGGAACATGATTACGATGTGAGATTAAGTTGAGGTGAGGGGTTATCTGAAGTGTTTTCATTTACTGCCTCATTCATTCAGTGGCAAGTATTCCAATCTACCCCAGGGGAAATTTATAAAAATGCTTTACCCAATATTGTACGCTGCTCTGTTGGGTATTAAAAGTAACAAGAATCCATCCAGTCGTGGCTTAGTTGGATTTTATTTCACATCTCAAAGCATGTGTTAAATTAATGCTTAGAAAAAGGAAGAAAATTAAAAACTGCCTTTCTCTTTATCACTTACCCACCTCCACAGAAAATGCAAAATAACTGTTCATTTGTAACTATTCAACATGCACAGAATTCAGTTACATCTGGGAATTTATTAGACAGCAGTCCCTATTGTAATGTCATTCATCAATAGTTCATCATTTATAGAGATTTTTTTTTTTTTTTAAATGGTGAAATCCACTAAATGAATCTCATTAGAATTTGTATTTAGCTCAGACCCACTGTAGCAGCAATAAGTCAATATAATTTACTTTAAGTCCAGTAAGTATTAGTCTTTTGAGGACCAACATGCTGGTAAAACCTTTTTTTAATTGGGTGAAATGGTCTCTGAGAGAATCTTGTTTCTAATTTATGAAACCTGCCAGGCTCCTTAACGAAAAACTGACAAAAATTGACATAAAATACTGTACTACTAATATGGCTTCCAGTAGACTTTTGCGATGTCATTTTGTAGTTTATTTGATTACATGATGTTAAATAAAAGATCTAAATTACCTTTATATATATATTTTTTTAATTATGTCTCTAATTATTCTAGAGGTGATCTCAAACACATATCAATGGTTTTCTGAAGCTGTCAGTGGGATAATTGTTATTTTAAAAAGTTTAACCGCCCTTATATTAGTTTTACATGTGATTTTATATATATTAGTTTAGTGTGTGAGGATAGGTCAGCCAGCTTCAAACCAAAAAACTAATTGTGTGTTTAGCCAACAAGGTTGCATCCCGGTAATGGTGCTGAAGTTGCTTGGGGATGTATCCAAAATAAATGCATTGCATTGTGCTTCTTGTTCAGTTCCCAGGAGAGATGCATGGCTAAAAGAGACCTAGTAAAAAAAGTAAAACGTGCATATAGAACATGCCTTGAATTTCATTTAAATGTAACAATATTACTGATAAACTTTATTAAAGAGAGCCAGTTAGAAACCCCTCAGGTCTGTTGGGCTTGCTTCCTTTATTAGAATTTTTTATATTTATAAACTTAAGTAACACGTGATTTGTATTGCATCAGTTGAAACTTCTTTTTTTTTTTTAACTAAAGGCATTGATTAGGAGCATCAATTGATTCTCAACATATGGTAGCAACTACAAAAAAAAAAAAAAAAAAACTGCACAGCTAACCCTATTGAAAACACAGTTAACTGTACCCTGAAGCTGTATTCTTCCTCTGACAGACACTTTTTTTATTATGATTATTCCTTTCTATAGTTCAATTTTGTTGGAAGAATCCTTGGACCCAGAGGACTAACAGCAAAGCAGCTGGAAGCAGAGACGGGGTGTAAGATCATGGTCCGAGGAAAGGGCTCAATGAGGGACAAAAAAAAGGTATGTTTCAGGAGTGTTAATCATGGAGTTATTTACATTATTTCAAATAGATTTTCTGTGTGAAATATGCCAAAAATTCACTGAAATACAAAAAATACCTGGTGCTAAATATTTGGCCAGAAAGGCAAAATATATACCCTTTCTGGTGCAGGATTCTAAATCAGATTGTGTTCAACTAGTTTTTTTTTTTTTTAAATACACCAAAGATCAGCAATATTACTTTCATTTAATTGCATGTGGTTTTGCTGTTATGTATATATATATATATATATATATAAAAAAAATTGTGTGCGGTCTGGGTTCCCCTTTGCATTTAGATTGATGCATTTTTTATATTTAAGGCATTTGTACCTAGTTAAACTTCTGCGCCGATTTTAAACTATAGGTTAGTTAGATTACATGATGAAGTAGATTTTACAGTATACAAAGCACTGATCGAATTTATGGTATCATAGTGTTTTCCTAATGATGGAGAAACTAAAGATGAAACGTCAGGTTGACTATCCCAACTGTCTTGCTCTGAAAAGCGATCTCCATTCATCATTTAAAAATCCTGTATCCCAAATAAACAAAGTGACATCCCAATTAAACAACATAAACAGCATTATGAACCATCTCCTTGAGCTATATCCCATTTAAGCAGGAATCCCGATTATCAGTATCCCGATTAGGTGGCGCCGACTGTATTGGCATCATAATTGGAAAACTGTTGCCCCGAGGGTTGAAAAAAAATGAGACAGTAGGCAATGATCACCAAAGCCACAAGCTGAGGGAACACACAAACTGTGGCCTTTTTATTAATCAAACTAACCAGTCACAGCTGATTTAGTATTTTTTCATTATCCTCAATTATTATTATTATTTGTTTATTTAGCAGACGCCTTTATCCAAGGCGACTTACAGAGACTAGGGTGTGTGAACTATGCATCAGCTGCACAGTCACTTACAACGTCTCACCTGAAAGACGGAGCACAAGGAGGTTAAGTGACTTGCTCAGGGTCACACAATGAGTCAGTGGCTGAGGTGGGATTTGAACTGGGGACCTCCTGGTTACAAGCCCTATTCTTTAACCACTGGACAACACAGCCTCCTATAAACAAATTATCCAATCTAGGAGGCCTTTACTAAGATGGCCTCCTGGTAACTTCAGGAGTGTCCTTTCCTTACCCCCAGGGGCCTAAAGCACTTCCTATTCTTGATAGGAGTCCACTCCATTACAATAGAGAGAGAGAGAGAGAGAGAGAGAGAGAGGAGGGCTATAGTGGAAAAGTATTGATCCGAGAGAAGACTTGTTACCGACAGGGGGCTATAATGCCCGAAGCCCTGGAGGTAGCAATAGTCTTCCTGAGGGGCATTTAATTTTCCACTATGAGCTGAGTCTGAAGTACACATTTCATATATGAATCAGTCAAGAAAATAAGCGAGGCAAGGTTGGATAGTAAATACAACTTTATACATTTTGTTTAAATATAGCTGATACAGCATAAGTAAATAAATATTGGCTTATATATTGTGTTTAAATATAGCTGATATAGCATAAGTAAATAAATAAATAAATAAATAACATAAATAAATAACCGAAAATGTTTTTGAAGTTCATACCGCATAGTTATCAGCATAGTTATCAGCATAGTTAGCAGCTGTCCTTGTGGCTTGCTGACTGCTTCATAATCCAGTTCATATCCCGGCCATCAGATTTGTTTACATAGTCAAGTCAGAAAACAGTGACAGTGATGTTTTAATCACCACTTTAGTGTTTGGAGCATCCTTCTTTTGTAGTATGTTTTGTAATGTTTCTGTCACAGAATCGGTGTTCAGCCATTTTCTCTTGTTGTGAGGAGTGAAGATGAAAGGTGTTCCTTTGAAAAGGGGGGGACTGACAGTGATGTGAACCAATCACATGACAGATGGAGACTGTTGACCGTGGTGTAAGGATGTTAGGGCAATAGTTCAATCTATTATTCCTCCTATGATGAGGTTTTAACCAATCACAGGCCAGAATGTCCAACTACTGATTCTGTGATGCTGTGGCTGGCCTGGCATTTTTTTTACAGTGGTGTGGCATCAGATGCCAATATTGACCGCTTGTCTGTAAAGATTGTTTGTACTTTTGTCCAAATTGGGATTTTATGAACATGATCCATACTAATATATTTCTGTACGGAATCACCTTTTACTTTTAACTACATTACAAATGCCTTCATCTGATTTCCGTTTCAGTCTTTATGAAGCATTGGCCAAGATTTTGTCTACTTGAATTCATGTTTGAGTGTTTGAAGTTACGGTTTGGGTAAAAATGTCTTCTTTATAGAAGGCATACACTGTTCAGGCCAGTCGTGCATTTTATCAGATAAATTGATCCTTAGCAGACAGGACAGCTAACTCGTTTGAAATTAGGTTTACTTATGCAGAAAGGCGTTCGTTAGAAGAAAAAATAATTATAGATTTATAAAGAAAAAAAAGTATCCGTTCTGAGATTTCAGGCATTTGTATTGACATAGCGAAGACCAAAATCTCATAGAGCTGTTATCTGTTTCATGTATCAGACTGGCCCTTTAGCAGTGTTTGTCTTTATAATTGCCAGGGACTTGAAAAGGACTCAAATTACAGAACGTGCATTCCCTGTCATCGACTTCAGTTCCATCGTGTTGGGCCCCTGTCATTGAGTTCTTGTTCCTTCCTGTAGCACTTGTATGCAGGAACAGGCAATCTACTTTGGATCAATCCCTATAGAGGCATAGACAACTGACCTGATGTGCATACACTGCATCCTGCACAGACGTGGCATTTACAGCAGATTGATTGCTAAAATCTGAATCTCAAGATGTCTGAGTCCCCACCAGTAGCCCAGGGATGGGATTCATGCTGGGATGCCCAGTCTTTTCTGTTCTTCTGTGGGCTCTGTAGCACAATGTACCTGCATTGTATTTTCCTTACAGAAGCAGAAAATAGGGTGCTACAGTGATGTCCTTGTTGAGCTGTCTTGCTCACGCAGTGCTTCACTTGTAAAATACTGTATTATAATTCAAAGCGTTACATTTGTGTCCATTATTTAAATTAAAATAGATTTTCCAGGGGGAGGATGTGTGCACAGAAAACATAATGCAGCAGCTTTGGCATTTACACTGTCTTTTGATTCAGTGCCAGATGCCCTTATGATGCAGAGCAGCATCACTTCTGACCCTGGCACTTTGTGCTGTCCTGTGCATGCAATGCCTCTACCTTCAATTTAGAAACGACACATGCTTTCTTCTCAGTAATGTGCAGAGCAGCACATATAGATCTAAGCAGAACAGATTTCTGTCAAGGTCAAGGGTAGAATGAGTAGCATATAGACTGCTCTGCTTATTTTTTGCCCCTCCAAACTAGAGTACAATAAAATATCAAAATGGTCACAATAGTTATCACTATACATTCGGTGGACACAATATTGTATGATGAGTAATTGGATTTTAAGTTGGTTTTAAGTGATGGAAGATGAGCCTGTTGGCAGATGACATTCTTTAATATGTTTGATGTACAGTAAAGACAATATTCATATTGTGTAAGAGACCATGTTATTTACTGACACACAATATACCGTTTTACCTAAAAACTAGCGCTTCCTCTGTCAATCAGATTTAGACCTGATATCTGAGCCAAGATTGCTCTTTTGTTGTATTGCCCAGTCACTTAAGTGAGCAATATAAAGATCTGCAAAAGGAAACAACCAGAAACTTTGAGTCGGTTCTGTATTACTGATATTTAAACCATAAATGAATGCTTCCAATCATAGAAAACAAGAACTAGTTACAGCATGATGCATCTGTGAAAACTTACAGGAGAATATTTGTTGCAGTTTGGATTTGGCCAAATTATTTTTATTCTACTGTATCTTAATGAAGGATGAAAAAAGTATGGTACTTTTTGGCACATGCGTTTTTGTGGTTATTCAGATTTCACCAGTGAAGGAAACTGATCTGTTGCAAACACTATCCCAAAAACTTTATTAAAAAAAAAAAAAAAACATGTTTTTTTCCGTTAAATAAAAACCATACATCATACTTCATTATCTATTGTGTACTGATTGCACTGGTCAATTCTGTCAGTGCTTGCCCAGGGTGAATGATCACAGGGTGTTAGATGTGTGTTTTTAATTTAAGGATGACATCTTAGCCAAACACCTGGCAAATGGCAAATTGCACTGTTAAGTAATATCTACAGCTTTGCCCAAAAGTGTTGCATCACCTAGAATTTTAGGATGGAGGCATAATTAAAAAAAAAAAAAAAAAAAAAAAAAACCTGTATGAACATAAAAATGTAGATCTTTTATTTAACATCATGTAATCAAAGAAACTAATAAATTAAAAGCCTACCGGAAGCCATAATAGAAGTACAGTATTTCATGTTAGATTTCAAAATGTCACATTTTTCAATTTGACAGTTTTTTGTGAAGTATATGGAAAACTACAAAGCGGTATGCAATTCAATATGTTAACGTAACATTATTCAGCAGGCTTCATTCAACTTTATGAAGCAAAATTAGTCCATTCTATAGGGTGATGCAAAACTTTTGGCCATAGCTGTAATTTCCATCAACAATCATAATTATAGCTTTAACTTTAAATTGTCCTGCAGGGGCTGTATATCATTAATCTGTTATACAGTCTGTTTGACAAGATAATGCCAAATAATGCTGGATTCTATGCCCTTGTTTTCTTGTGCAGGAGTTTACCAGCACTGTGCTGGAATACACAGCACTCTGTTGACAACCTTGCCCCCTACAATAGAAGAAATAGCTGTTTTATTTCAGTATCATATCATTTGGGTCATGGCAGCAGGTGTGTGTTATTTTCTTGGATTTATGTTACGATGCATTATCATCCTCAAAAATAATAAATAAATACATAAATAAATAAATAAATCCAGCAGCTTCCAGGCTGTCAAGCAATATGAAACTGCGATTAAAAACTTGGCAAAGCTGCCAAATTAACTGTAAAACTGGAATTTTCTTTTTTCAAACTCAGTGTGAGAAAAAAATATTTTTTATTTGATATAGTTTGTGACAGACAGAAAACAAATGCTACAGGTTTGCTCTGCATAATGATTTTGGAAGTGCAATCGAAAAACATATTGGTACGGTAGTTTCTTCTTTTAATAATTCTTTAGAATGTAAGACGTACACATTTATTAAGCCAAAGCGCCTGTACCTTTTCCAAATATTTACAGTAGAACCTGGCCACCTAAGGGAGCTACTGAAAATGGTATTGCTATACCGAACAACACTTCATGGGAAACCTATTGGATATCAGAAAGTGTTTAAGCTTGTAGATTTAATTCCTGGTTGCTTGGAATTATAGCTAAGTCATGTGATCATCACAGGCGACACAGTGATTGTCTTTTGCTCACAATGGTGCTGGGGAGATAGCATTCCCAAGAACTCCACGTCCAAGTAGCCTTTGGAACTCCTTGTTGCTGCATCTCCTGTTGGTCAGATGATTACCAGGAATCAGAGATACAAGCAAAACCATTTCACAGAGGTGTAACCAAGTCACTAAAACTGGGACTCGAGTCGAGTCGAGTCAGTGACATGCCAAGCTCGAGTCGAGTCGAGTCGAGTCACTGAATTTGCCAAGTCGAGTCAAGTTGAGTCACCTATCTGGCTCGAGTCACTTCGAGTCATTAGTTCCAGACAGCTTCACAGGAAATCAGCAATCTATATATATAAAAATATCTGTGCTCAATTAGGTTGGATGTGCAGTAATGAATGATAA